>NC_079444.1:27808247-28108247 GCF_903798145.1 Danio aesculapii
TTAGTGCACTTTTACACACTGGAGAAATATGTAAACACTAGAGTAGCTTTTATAGCACATGTGGTTTTATGTTAATTCACTTATGTTAATAAATATTATTATATACACTCGCCGGCCACTTTATTAGGTACACCTTACTAGTACCTGGTTGGACCCCCTTTGGCCTTCAGAACTGCCTTAATCCTTCGTGGTATAAATTCAACAAGGTACTAAGGGACTAGAAATGATCCTCAGAGATTTTGGTTAATATTGACATGATAGCATCACACAGTTGCTGCAGATTTGTCGGCTGCACATCCATGATGTGAATCTCCCATTCCACCACATCCCAAAGGTGCTCTATTGGATGGAGATCTGGTGACTGTGGAGGCCATTTGAGTACAGTGAACTCATTGTCATGTTCAAGAATCCAGTCTGAGATGATTCATGCTTTATGATATGGCGCGTCATACTGCTAGAAGTAGCCATCAGAAGATGGGTACACTGTGGTCATAAAGGGATGGACATGGTCAGCAACAATACTCCGGTAGGCTGTGGCATTGACACAATGCTCAATTGGTACTAATGGGTCCAAAATATGTCAAGAAAATACCATTACACCACCATCAACCTGAACCGTTTATACAAGGCAGGATGGACAGGTGTACCTAATAAAGTGTCTGGTAAGTGTACATCACGTGTACAACAGAAGTGTACACACGTCTGTTTACACCTATACATACCTTATATTCTAATGTAAAGCAAATCTTCACAAAAAAAGTTATAACCCAAACCCAAGTAGGTGCATTTCCATCAAGTTGTTAGAACAGCTGACTGTAGTATTTGTAACCCAGCAATGAACAGTAAATAAGGCAAACATAATGGAGAAGGCCGATTGGTCATGTGGAAGTAGTTCACAACATAATTTATTCAACAAATGGTTTTCATCTACCATTATTCGAATGAACCCTTTTTTGCACGAGGCCAAAACTGCCTCAATTTGGCACCCATTTATTGATCTAATTATAGGCCAGTTATCTACCATTTATCCATATCCATTTTGTCTAACCATCTATCAATAACTATTTAGCTATATACCCATCTACGCACACCTGTGTCTATTACATCTACCTACATATATCTGTATTTATACATATCCAGCCATCTATCCATCCCTGTGTTTCATTTGTGGTCATCTATCCATATCTTCTATCGATATCTGCATGTTTCTCACCATCCATTCAGTTAAGTTACAGCATAAACTCTTGTTCGAACTCAGCTGACAGGACCAATAAAAACACTGTATATTTACACTATACATATTTATACAACAGTTCTGTCTGGTTCTCAAGTCTGATTGGCTAATAGCCGTGCAAAATCCTGCAATATCAGAACTCGTACAGCCTCTTCACTCTTATGTATTACTCTTACCACATAGAGTGACAGCAGATCAATAAACTCACAACAGTTTGACAAATATTGCTGCTGTTGGACAACATAATGTACTTTTGAGGCTTTTCAGGCGATAATGTATTTGTTTAGACTGCAACTATGCAGTTTATTTATAAGGGTAGTGCCTATATTAAATTCAGTGCATCGGCGGCCATCAGCCTGTCATTGAGCAGAGTAAAGATGGTTGACGTACCGCCACAAGATGGCGACAAATACCGCATAATAAGTCCTTAGGGGAGAAAAACTGCATTTTCTCAGTGTAAGTTTCAAACTACAGCCGAACAAATCATTACAGAATAGGTAAGTGACATTCTAAGTTGATCTCTCTCTTTTGTATAGTGTAGTGCTGTATTTATACCATAGTAATCTGGTAGTGTTTACTTTGCTTTGGCTTTTTGGGGGTTAAATATTGTGATATCCCGATTGCAACAGAGAAATACTGGGAAATCTCTGTAGTGTAATGGCATTTCATGCTGTTCAGCCTTATAATCTTAAAATGCTGAGCAAAATCATCTGTTTTGTCATAATTTTAAACATTATGTTAAAGAATCATTCAAATACAAGCTTGAAAATGACATTGGTGATAGCTTCTGCTGTTCTGACGGTCAGCTGCAGATGTGAAGTAATGGCAGAAGAAAGTAGTTCCTCATACAAAATGATTTTTGAGACTCCATGTTTGATTTTTTTATATATATGATTTTGTTGTGGAACTGTTGTATAAACGCAATATCACTCGTAGAAGTGCAATATGGCTGTATATTGTCACTGGTGGGACACTAAGGCACTCGGCCTGCAGCTTCAAACCAACGCATGCATCCCCCAGTGCCGATACAGCCATATCGCACTGCTACTCGTGTGATATAGCTCATATACATTATATATATATATACATTATATATATATACATTATATATATACATACATTATATATATATATATATATATATATATATATATATATATATATATATATATATATATACATATATATATATATACATATATATATATACATATATATATATATATACATATATATATATATATATACATATATATATATATATATATACATATATATATACATATATATATATATATATATATATATATACACATATATACATACATATATATATATATATATATATACATATATATATATATATATATACATATATAAATATATATATATATATATATATATATATATATATATATATATATATATATATATATATATATATATATATATATATATATATATACATATATATATATATATATATACATATATAAATATATATATATATACATATATAAATATATATATATATATATATATATATATATATATATATATATATATTCAATATTCTCTCTATTTCTCCATTACTCTGGCATAACACAAAACAGATGATTTTACAGGTCAGTGTTTGCAGCCCGGCCAAGATTCACTCATTAAACAAAAACGCAAACATATTAAAGGCTCCTCAAGTGTAAAATTCATCCGGTGCCAACAAAATAAGCGGTAATTACTTAACTGCACACTGTGAACCCAGTAGAGAGTGATTGGATAGTGTATTTCTACACTGCAGGTGTGTGTGTGTCTGTGAGTGTGTTTTTACGAGCGCCATGCACTGACAGAATTGATTTTACAGTCTCTGGTAGTTTATGTCTTCAGGAAGTTATGGGCCGACAGACAATAGAGCTTTAACAGTGCCTGTCTGGCTCAAAACACATTTGTGACTGCTGGCCCTCATGTCTATACTGTCGTAGGAGCCAGTCAGTACATTCTCTACCTCTTTTAACAACTGCTGCTCTACATTGACTGCTCTGTCAATATGAGAGACAAAGTAACTTATTATGCAGGACACTAGACCCTCAATTTAAAAAAGAGCACTGATAATATAGAGGGGGAAAAAAGGAATGAAAGGAAAGCGATAAGCCAAGGCAAAAACACGACAAAAAGCGTGTTGGATTTGGAGGTAAGAGAGCTTTACAAACAATAAGCAAGGTCCGGATGAAAGAGAAATAGAGTGAGCTTTATTTTGTTTGGTCAGGCGGTGTGCACGATTAAGCTGTCAGGTGAACGGGGACAATATCGATTCACAGACTGGGAGTGAGCGCTGGCCGGCGCTGTAATTTATTACTGCAAAAAAGCCTGATGCAGCGGAGGGATGCGGTCATGCTTTACTGCATGCAGTCTGAGTCCTGTATGATCTAATGGCAGCATTACATGTAGACGGTGTAGACTTGTAGTCTGCTTTTTTCATTTCGCAAATAGTCATTTGTCAAATGAGGTTTTAGAAGAGTGTATTTAATGGCTAACTGACTACTTTGAATATTAGGGCTGCACAATATTGGAAAAATTTAACATTGCGATATTTTCAAAATGTTCTGATATATATTGCGATATAAATACAATTTCACCAGATGACTTAATATCTCTATTTGGAAAGAATTTATAATGTTAGATCGATTGGGATGATTCTGCAGTGGGAATTCATCTCCATAAAATCTAATAAACAATCTATTATATCTAGGTTTTTGAGGTCCCCCAACACATTTTCGTTGTGGTCTGTGATATTTGCAGTGCATTTTGCATGTGTTGTGAGTATTTTCATGAACATGTTTAGTCAGAGATTGATGAATTAATGTTTACTATTTGCTAGGGATGTCCTGATCAGGTTTTTTTGCCCTCGAGTCCGAGTCCAAGTACCAATATCGAAACCCAATCCGATACTTCTATTATACATAATAAAAGAATAAAAAGAAGCGAAGAAACATAACCAGGATGTTCCTTGTTTTTTATTTAATTTGTCTTATTTTAACATTCAACAACTCCGTTAACAAGCAGATTATTTATGTGAGGCAGCTTGAACAATCAGGTAATACATAACATCAATTCTTCACCTTGGACTTCAGTGCAACAGTAAATGTAAAAAAAAAAAATATAAAAAATCTGGTATAAAAACAAATAGCACCTCAACTTAACAAGTTTACATATCTTGTTAAGTTCATATCATATACAGTTTGCTATGGAAATGTTGTCATCACCAAATTTTAAATACCTACAGACCACAGACATACTCGCGCTTTCCGCTTCAAGCTGCTTCTGTGTTTTACTTTGCCAGCATTTAACCAATAGCGTCTCTGCAACAATGTGACCGCACACTTTGCTGTTACTGTGTGAAGTCAAGAAAGAGGTCTAACTCTGTGTCACCACATAACTATAGATGTGTTAAAAATAATCAGAATGTATACTATATATATATATATATATATATATATATATATATATATATATATATATATATATATATATATATATATATATATATATATATATATATATATATATATATATATATATATATATATACACACACACACATACATACACATATACATACATATGCATACATACACACACATATATATATATATATATATATATATATATATATATATATATATATATATATATATATATTAGAGTCTTGATTGGGAGGTAATGTCTGATTCAGATCGAGTCTGAAACCGCGTGCTTGGGCCCGATTTCCAATCACGTGATCGGATCTGGAGTTCCCTACTATTTGCATCTCCATATAATCTAATAAATTATCTATAAACTTTTTGGGGTCCCCTGACACATTTTTGTTGTGGTCTGTGCTATTTGCAGTGCATTTCTGTATTTGCACGTGTTGCTTGAGTATACAATCAAGGAAAAGATACAATTAAAATAAAGTGTTTTATCATTTCCAGACTCTAACAGTATTTAAGTACAGTAACTGAATGATAAAATAATTCAATAAAATTAATCATAGTTAAGGTCACATGGTACCATTTCTTATACCTGAATGCTTTTAAAATCATTATACAATCACAGGCATCAAAAACACATGCAAATGCTAAGTTATAATACAAACTCAATATTGCATATATCCTGCGATGTGACTATTGCGAATGATGAAACGATACGATACGAAACTGAAACGATATCTTTAATTCAATTCAAGTTTATTTTTATAGCACTTTTACAATGTAGATTGTGTCAAAGCAGCTTAACATTGAAGTCCTAGTAAATTAAAACCATGTCAAATAAATTGTGCAGCCCTATTGAATATGTTGTAAAACATTCAGAATTTCAATTCTAAATGTGAACTGATGGTTTCAAAACTATAAAGTAAAATATGAATGTAATACAATAGCTCTTCTGAAATTCAATTATGTATTTCTAATGATTTCATCACAACACTCACTTAAAACAAATATAAAGTAAATAAATGTGGTCATTTATCCTTTTGGTCATTTATTATGGGAAATGGTGCAATATTCCCTTCAAACCAAGTATTATAATGCCAAATCTGTATTAGATTGTAATAGGAAAGATTACAATAAATATATATTACTAAAACAATTTATTGTTTTTAATACATAAAAAGATCTTTGTACAAATGTGCGACAATTACTTTTTTTGCAAAGTAAATAAATAAAAATTAATCCAATAAATTATTTAAAATAAACCCTGTTCTTTAAAATTTCTATTTAAAAACACATAAGTATATCAGAGCTTCCACAAAAAAAGCAGTTGAACTGTTTTTAAAACATCAAATGGAAAAGAATATTTCTGATAATTATGATTTTTTGCAAATATTTTGCTTTGTCATCACAGAAGTAAATAAAGTTATAAATTGTGTTAATACAATATTACTGTTTTTTAAAACAGATGTAGATAATTTGAGAATTAGCAATGCACTTTATATTGGCGACCATATTGGATGATAAATGTTTACATATTTTTGATATTATCATCACAAAACAAATTATCAACCAATAAATTATGATTTCCATTTGTTTGCTTTTAATTTTTGCAATCATACACAGACAGAAAACATTAGAACTAGTAGTTATCAGCTTCCAAACATAAAAACGTATCAATTCCCATAATAACCCAAAATGTCCATATCGTTGCATTCTTAGTGAGTATAACGCACACAATTAACAACAACAAGTAAAGTCTGTTTCTAGCCATGTTAAAACATTCCACAAACAGGCAAAAGCCACAAAAAATAGTGAGAGTGCAGCTTAGCCGGAGACGATAAGAGAGTCCATGGGCTCTAATAACCTCCGTCTGGGTCAGACCCAGAGAAAATAATGTGCCCTTTGTTTGCCGAGGAGCCGTCCTAATGTGTTAGCTACAACAGACTGAGCAGAAGTTCAATACTCTCCACACACTGGCACATACACATTACCCCAGTAATAAAGCCAGCATATTATTGCATCTTGATAAGGTCAAGCAAGCCACTGAAACTGTACAAAAGTCATTTAACCATATAAACAGAGGAAAACAGAGAAAAGTAGAGGAAGTGAAGGCAAATAAAAAAGTGAAAACAAATAAAGGCATGACTGATTTGACTGCACACTCTTACTACATAATGAATGTGGATTGAATTTTCCAAACATGAAAATGCACACAGACAACACCACAACAGTAGTTTATAAAACTTGTGCACTGCATTCTGAAGCCATGTAATAGCTTTGAGAACTATCCCTCATGAAGTTATAAACCTGTAGACTTTGTTCTATGAATACAATATCAGATATTTTAAATTTCACAGAGCGTTAACTGTTTTTGCCCATATAATGAAATATTGATAAATTGGTCCAAAACAATTTCCATACCACTGACTTTCACTGCACTGACTAAATATTTTTAAAATTGTCTTTTGTGTTTTGCAAAATACATGAAATCATAGAGGTTTGCAATGACATGACAGTCGGAAAATGATCAACGAGAGAGTTAAAATTTTAAGGTGAATCATTCCTTTAACTAGATTAGATCCTTCAATCAGTGTGTTTATGCTGCTTTCACATACCATATTGCCAGAAGGCTGCTGGTTCAAGTCCCGGCTGGGATAGAAGGCCATTCAGTTTGCATATTCTCCTGTCCGCTGTGGCGACCCCTGATAAAAAGAGAGAGTACGCAGAAGTGAGTGAATGAGTGAGTAGTTCAAATATCCTTTTTTTTTGTCTGAAACTGGCCGTGAGCAGGCTGTATTCAAAATGTATTGACTTGGAAACTCAGGAAATTGAGTTTTGTATTTCAAAGTTGAAATTAGCATGTATTAAACTTTAGGACTTTCTGCAAGATTTCTCTAAGCATATCTTTCTTATTAATTCCATCCATCCTGACAACAATGAGCTTGACAGCAGCAATCTTGTGATCATGACTTCACAGTGGTAGGTAATAAACGGTGACATGTTGGAGGTTTTTAACCTTGAGCTTCATCTGTAATGTTTGTTTTGAAGTCCAACTTATATTTAGTTTATTTATCTAAATAATAAGGTGTTTTATACATCTCTTTATTGTAAAATAAAAAGTGCCCTTTTTTGAACGTAATTTATCTCTTGGATTTTTTTTACACAGAATGATTTATCAAAGCAAATAGAAATGCTGTTTTTTTCTGTATTGCTGTTGATGGACTGTTATAAATTTAATCTAAAGTGCCTTAAAACCTGCAGCTTCTTTCAATGTTTTGACATAATTTTGAGCAGCTTTTCTCCTTATTTATTTAATGTAAATATTTCAATTTACAAAAAAAAAAAAAGTAAAAAGGATTATTGCCTGCTATCGCTCTTGATATTGTAATGATTCTTAATGTGAAAAAATGAGTCAAGAAATGTGTCTGATTGTTTGAATTGCTCAAAATGGCACAAATAAATAAACGAACTGCGATCTGTTGCAACCTGCACATCTGCTGTAGACTTATTTATTCATTTCAGGCATTTCACTTTTTATGCTTTTGTTGTGATTGCCATAATAGTTTACTTTAACTGTGCAAGCGCATTCTGCACCCTTATCTTACATTTGTGGGCCATTTTTTTAAACCCAGGCTCACTGGAAACATGTGCCTCATCCTACATTTTTACACAAAACTAAATACATTGCTCTGGGTACGTTTTGTTGCACGTTTCAGATGACACATCCACTAGAGGGCACTGTCAGATTTTTGCATTAGTTACTTAACACAGTTTTGTTACTTCTTGTACACATCAAGAAGGCAGGGATTGTCAAATAGACCACCCGGCAAACCACTGAACTAAACCCTTCACTAAACCCAACCAATAGGGTGTTCAAAAGAACATGAAAAACAAAAGTCTACTACATCCACATAGTTTTACCTTGCTTTTACCTCTTTTGTGGAACCATGCTTCACCGGAATTAAACTTGAGCACTCTGTGTAAAACACTGTACAACTGAGCTACTGAGCAAACTGACCACAACAGAAAAGTTGTCCCTATGGAGATAGATATGAGGCAAACTTATTTGATTACAAATAATACATTGTTAACTTGTTCTGTGATATTTATTTGGTGTAGTGCAATGACAATAATGCTTTCTTCATAAAAATGTCCCTATATATCATTAATGTGAAAAGGAACAAAAGTTGTAGGCTTCAAACAGTCCATAGCGTTCATTTTACCTAGAAATTGCAGTCAAACACATGTTTAAGTACAATTTGTGGTTACACAAAAATCATTAGTTCATTTTAGTTAATTTCTTCACCACAAGCACTCTGTTTATATCTAAACCTGGTTTACCAATCACAAAACTAAAAACTTACAATGTCGACTAAAGTCTTTACACAAGCTACACTTCACCTCCAGTAAAACAGTTCAGATATAGCACTTGGCAGAGGCCATTTTTCTTGGCTACTTATCTGGAGTGTCTAAACGGAGCATCATGTAAGGGGATTCAAGGTTAAGCTGCCCTCTTGTGGGCTCTGCATCCCTCAGCACGGACACTATCAGAGAATCTGCCAACTTCTTTTCCCTGAGCCCTCGACACGGTCACCAGCGATGGAGAAAGCGTGTGTAGATGAGCAGGGCTTTAACCTGGCCTGTGACTCCCCGGCAGTAGATTTCCCCAGTGTCTCTGCCCTTGATTTGCTCGCTCGGCTCTTCGTACATCTTCACTTGTGTGATATATGGCTGGTAGAAGCACACAGACACAGAGGGACAGCCATGTTGTGTCACCTTTATAAGGAAAGCAGTATATTCTCCTTGGCCTGACTCGTCCTCCGCCTCTCCGAGGATCTCATCTTGGTTCATTTTAAAGGCAAAATCAGAGATGATTTTCAGGTTTATTTTTTGCGATTTCCCATAATACCTATCCAACCGTGGCTCGGGAATGCCTTGGGAGATTGAGTGGAGGAACTCGGGTTGATGATGAGAGAAATTACATTTAGTAGGTCACATTATCACCTTCAATCAGACCCACTAGAATATTGGAAAGTTATTCTTAACTCCATTTTCATTGCATTTTAATCTATGATTTAGAAAACGGGGGAGCTTTAAGACTTAGAAAGTGCAGAGGTAACTGAGTTATGAAAGTGCAAAAGGTAGAACGTATATATAGAATAATTCACTTCAAGTAAATTAATCAACAACATATCACCATGGGAACAAGTAGAGGGAAATTCATGAGATTATCCATGATTAACTCTCAACGTCTGCATGAATTAACATTTACGGTCACATATTTTGTTCAAAAAATGAATGAATAAGATGGTGATTTAGTAGCAATCGCATTTGTATGAAAGCATACGAAAATGGAAAACTGATTTCTAAGCAAAACCGCCACTGAGGATTAAGAATAACAACATTTAGTTTAATCAATGTAACAAAACAGTATAATCTTCTTTCAGTTCAGTATTTTATCAATCATACAATTCAACAGCAAACAACGGAAGCTACAAGTTTTAAATCAGCCATGGTGTCATATAAAGATAATTACAGATACAGTTGCCACATTGGAAAATACACTTAAGCAGGTCGCACACCAGAAGCACCATAGTGCCATGCAGCACCATACATTTCAGAATTCTAAACATAGGTTTCTATCAGGGTACACACATCGGCGCCACAAGTCGGCGGCTGTCGGCAGTTGTCTGCGGCGCCCAGCCACGACTCAGGACACTGTTCATTTCGCCACAGAGCGCCATCTGATTAGTTTCATGTTAAATATCATGCAAATGTCCGCGTCTGGTGTGTGATACTTTTAACCGTCATGTGCGCGCCGTGTCGCGGCGCCGAGCAGCGATTCCGGTGTGCGACCTGCTTTAGACACCTAAAATGTAACTCCATTAAATCCATAAATGAACAATATACATAACGGTTTGCTGTCAATTCACTTTGAACATTATAGTTAATAAAGGGCACCTATTTTACCCCTTTTTCAAGATTTAGGTCTTTTGTGTCTCCAGAATGTGTCTGTAAAGTTTCAGCTCAAAATACACATCAGGTTATTTATTATCCCTTTTTAAATCTGGTAAATTTGAGCTGTTATGACATTGTAGCTGTTTTTGTTGCCTGTGCCTTTAATGAAATGAGTTGATTCTCCACGCCTACTGTTCCCACATGCGTGTCAGAGCTTTAGCCTTTAAGTCGATAAAAAGCACAGTGAAAGACAAGAATGGAGCAGATCTCCCTTACTACAATAAGACCTTTCCCAACTATTATTTGATATATTTGTTGTTAAGTTATTTCAAGCCATTCTGCGATGATGAGTCACACGTTGTCGTTATAAAGTTGTGCACTGCTGTATGTTAATATCCACTGCTGTATGGACATCTGTTATGTTAATGTACAAAATAAACATGATTTAATGTCCACAAACTAGGATTGAAGCGTCTTCTTTTATAATTGTACTAATATGCGGCTGTGGTGTTGAATTACAGCGAGTTTACTGTATTCATTACAAACATGCACTGTTTTAAAAAATGTTTTAAACTTGTAAAACTCATTCTTGATGAAATCTGATGATGATTGATGATCACAGAGAGCTGAACAGATCTTTTAATTCCGGTTGCTTTGCACACGTCCTGTCTTGGTGTTATGATTATACACATTACTACGGAGACTAATGTTAATACACGTCTGTAAATCAATTCGGTGGGCAGGGAAACCGCACGTCACATTTTGGTGGGCCTCAAAAAGGGAGGGATTTCGATCCTGTTTTAACATTAGGAAATTTAAAAAAAGAGACTTGTTGTGTTTCTATCACTCCAATATGACTGTGGACACACTACAGCTACACAAAGTTTGGTCCAAACAGCTTACAAAAGATGATTTTCAACATAGATGCCCTATATAATTTACTGATTTAAACTGTTTATACTATAACAATAATTAATTATCATACTTGGTTACAATTGAAATACAAATCAAGCAGTTCTGTAGAATCTATTCTAGCAAATGATTCACTGATTAATCATTAAGATTAGCTCAATTAAATCACAGAAAAACATATTAAAGTGAACAAGAAAAAGAGCAAGATAATAAAAGGCAGTAACTGTCGTTGTATGAAATGTTTTAAAAAAAATAGCTTTTCTGATTGTAATTATAGCACATGCTTATTGTTAACTTGCTTATGAAAGTTGCACAAAGTGTATTAAAAAACATGGTTTACTAGTGAAAAAGCATGCTAAAAATCCTCATTTTAAAATGTTCTCTGGTAAGCTTAACAGATTTTCTAAAGCTTTATTTTTTATCAAACTGCAATAGCTGTTGGTCAAAGTCTGACTGACGACAAATAGGCTTAAACATTTGGTGTGTTTTAGCATTTAAAAGGACATTACACACTCTCCAGTGAATAATGTGGTCCATTTGAACCGTCTTTGTTTTCTTTAACTGTTCAAAGGTGCTGGTGAGAAAAGCCTCAGTCTGTTTCCATTGTAAGGCCGTTCTCAGTTTCTGTCTCATCAGTAGGGGAGGACAGGCGCTGCTAAAGGCCACATCTTTAATTACACCCTGCCCACAGCAGTTAAATGTCAGGCCATTTGCATTACATACAGAGTGCAGTGGCATTCAGTGGGCATTAGCCTCTGCTGCTGCTATCGGTCACAGCCCAGTGAAGCCTCCACCAGCGTCAGACTACCAGCTTCAATCAACACCTCCTGAGTGGCTGCCATGCCATCCGAAGATGATGAATTACACTCAAAATAAGCTCCAGGCTACAATCCTGCCCACAGCGCTGTTGTTTCATTTACTGCACTTTGTTTGCTTGTTCAACTGTTGCTTGTGTGTGTGTATGTGTGTGGTGGGCATAGATAATTTTTTTTTAATCTAGATTAATTTTGAAATGAATCTAGATTAATCTAGATTAAAATGGCTCATTTGAATTCTGCCGAAGGCATTCAGAATATGTGTGCTACCCAAATAATAAATCTTTGAGAACGGGTTTCTCGAGTCAGGCAGCGCATTACACCAGAGGCTCATCTCCTATTTCCAAAATGCATCACAAACTGCTTGAGAAACTGATCTACTATGATAACTGGTGATGAAAATAAATGATGTTCAATTAGATGTACTTGTGTTTACTAACTGTTTATTCAGTTAAACATGAATGTTGAACTGTAGGCCTACATAAGCTCCAACAGCGATTTCATACTTGCTTTTGATGTACGTCCATACAGAAAATGCTGCTTCTCAATGCCAAGTTCACAGAGCCCTGACGATGTGTCAAACATTGAGTATGTTTACATGGGCAACAATACTTTAACATGATTTTAATAAGAATACTCGGATTAAGAGAGATTTTTGATTACCTTAATGCGAGTAAAGTCATAACTGAAGTAAACAGAAATGGAATTAAGTCATGTGGAGTATGCATATATTAGAGGCATTACTGAAGTAAACACTGCAATCTAACTATCACCGTCATGTAGGACTTTTCGCCATATTTTCCGACAAGATCCAAGACAGGCAGCTGTCAGTAAATGACCACACACCAAACACACACACAAAACACGCACATTCACGCACAAGCACGCACACACACACCGCGAAATGCAGAAGTTTTTTTTCTTTACTTTTGGCGAGCGTTATTACATTCTATAACACTCTTACCAGTCCTTACTCCTTTTTTGGGTCTAATACCCTAGTTTGTCACGGCGTATGAATGAAATGTTCATGAGTTAAAGTGAAACTGCCGAACTGCAGCTAAAGTCAGGCATCCTGCTGATTTGATTCACTTGTTTGTCAGACGGCTCACCGATCAGGTATACATTCGCGCTAAACTATCAAGGTGAAAGTCATCATTGCTTGCGTAGAATAGACCCAGCTCCGAACCCAACTTTGAGAATAGATTATATATTACATATATATATATATATATATATATATATATATATATATATATATATATATGTATGTGTGGTATGTGTGTGTGTGTGTGTGTGTGTGTTATGTGCTGTTAATCGATTTAAAAAATAACTAATTAATCACATTTTTTTTTTTACTTTTTCAAATGTAAAATGTAAACTAATGTCAACGCGAGACAAAGAAACTATTTAAATTCAAAGTACGATTGTTTATTAGAATTTTTTAAACTTGTAACAGATTTCTTCATGTAAACAACATACCTTCAATAAACCATCAATATCCTCAAACTGTTGGCTTGAAAGCCATATTTATTACAGAAATAAAAAAAAAAATTATATATATAATATAAAATAATCATAATGTTCCCAGTACTGAGTTGCGGCTGGAAAGGCATCCACTACATAAAACATGTACCGGAATAATTGGCGGTTAGTTCTTCTGTGGCAACCCCTGATAAATAAGAGATTAAGCCGAAGAAAAATAAATCAGTGACTGAATGTAATAATATCAGATGCTAATTAATTGTTCAAGAAAATTATGTAAACTCTACAAAGAACAATCTAGAATAAACGGAATGTATTCCATGGAATAAATACAAATTACATGCAAGAAATATTTTTCAGGTTTAAGAAGCAATGCAATTTGTAAAATATTTAATATAAATATAAAATAATCAATTTAAACATTTTCATAAATTATTCTTCTGAAGCTTTCCAATGAAAAGACGACACACTTTCCCCTGTTAAACTTTATAAATGTGTGTATAAAGATTTAAATTATATATATAAAAAATTAGGCTGTTTTTTCAAAATGAGTTTCTTTTTTTTAAAGCTTTTTGCTTAGCGATTTGTTCATACATAATACTATATATATATATATATATATATATATATATATATATATATATATATATATGTATGTTCATACATAAATATCCGAATATTTGCACATTTAATTTTACAAAAAAAATAATTAAAAAGAGATTTACAAAATCCCCTCGGAACAAAAGCCTTTGTCCATGATCTCATAAAAATGTAACAAGAATTTCACACCTGACTTTATCCAACATTTAACTTTTGTACTAGAACTGTGTGCAAATTGTGTGCATATAAAAAAAATATTGCATATATCTGCATATTTAAAGACCATTTTCAAAACTTGTTTTACACTTCTTAATGTAATCAATCAAGTGGGAAACTATGCTAATAACTAGTTTGTTTTACCTTATTTGTGCTGTCATTTAGGCTCATTCTTGAGCAGGAATGAGAGGCTGTGAAAATGTGAACTCGATCACCATCCAGGGCCTCCTCAACCACTTCCATTACAGACCCACAGGGCTGTCGATTTAGCCTGTTTTCTCGTCTCATCTGCTTTCTATTCCCCATACTAATTAAAACCTAGATTGCAGAGGCCTTTTAGAGCTGCTTGGTGGAGGCAGGGATGTGGGTGGAGGGAGAGACATGAGCACCGAGCGGAGGAGAAGAGAGAGGTGTTACTGGAGACCACAGGTGGTGCTGCTGCCAACGCTCTGCCACATCTGAGCAGTCCACACATGGGGAATCAGCAGAGAAATGGAAAGGATAGAAACACAGAGAGCCAGACAGAAGAAGGGGAGGTGGAGGAAACTGAGCTTAATGGTTTCAAGTGGAGCTAAATGATAGCGTATGAATTATGAAAACAGCTCTGTTGTGTTATTGCATGTCACACAAACGCGCTGGTTATAAAATAAAATGCATTTTAAAATAAAGATTTCTGTACATTTTTATTTTTTATATAGTTTAGTTTATATAGTATTTTACTTTAAGTATTATGTTTAAAAAGTTAGATTTTATTTAATTGTTATAATTCTGTATTATTTCAAGTAACAAAAAGAATTTAGGTTTTGTTTAGTATAAATTAACCAAAAATTACAATTACTATTTCAAAAAAGAATAAAATAAAACAACAATTGAGGGTATTATCTTTTACATTCATCAACTCTTCATTTAAAAAAAAAAAAAAAAAGAAAAGAATCTTTTTAGATGTTTGGATTTTGTTAAAAAACGGTTAGGTACACCTTCAGTTGCCTTCAGAACTGCCTTAATCCTTCTGTGGCATAGAGTCAACAAGATGCTGGAAATATTCCTCAGAGATTTTGCTCCATATTGACATGATAGCATCACGCAGTTGCTGCAGATTTGTCGGCTGCACATCCATAATGCAAATCTCTTGTTTCACCACATCCCAAGGGTGCTCTACTGGATTGAGATCTGGTGACTGTGGAGGCCATTTGAGTACAGTGAACTCATTGTCATGTTCAAGAAACCAATCAGAAATGATTCATGCTTTATGACATGGCGCGTTATCCTGCTGGAAGTATCAATCAGAAGATGGGTACACTGTAGTCATAAAGGGATGAACATGGTCAGCAACAATACTCAAGTAGGCTTGGCATTGACACAATGCTCAATTGGTACTAATGGGCCCAAAGTGTGCCAAGAAAATATCCCCCACATCATTACACCACCACCAGCTTGAACCGTTGATACAAGGCAGGATGGATCCATGCTTTCATGTTGTTGACGCCAAATTCTGACCCTACCATCTGAAAGTGGCAGCAGAAATCGAGACCTATCAGACCAGGCAATGTTTTTGGGTAGCACGTTCGCCTCACAGCAAGAAGGTCGCTGGTTCGAGCCTCGGCTAGGTCAGTTGGCATTTCTTTGTGGAGTTTGCATGTTCTCCTTGGGTTCGTGTGGGTTTCCTCCGGGTGCTCCGCTTTCCCCCACAAGTCCAAAGACATGTGGTATAGGTGAATTGAGTAGGCTAAATTCATGTGTGTGAATGAGTATGGATGTTTACCAGTGATGGGTTGTAGCTGGAAGGGGATTCGCTGTGTAATTCCGCTGTGGCGACCCCGGATTAATAAAGGGACTAAGACAAAAAGAAAATGAATGAATGGATAAATGTAATAAGGAAGATGATGATGAATAAACCACATACACATTTGCCCGAGGAAGGTTAATTATTTAGATTTTTTTCCCACACTGAAGTAGAGTGAATGGATAAATGAGTGAATGAATGAATAAATGAATTGATGAATGAATGAATGACTGAGTGAATAAATTAATGAATAAATTAATTAATCATGCAGGTTTGTGCCACATAAATGGTGAGCAAATGATTACAGTTTTCATTTTGAGGTCCACTGGTTTCCCATTCATTAACTCCTAGGACTGCCAACAGAGTTGACTGCTCCCACATTATGTTTGTCTCTTTAATCATACCTTGAAAAATCAGTGTGTTTTTTATATAGGGTAAAGATCAGAAAAGCTCCTAAATGAAAAGAAACAAATGTCTATCATTCATCTCCACATATTTCCTCTCCCCAACCAGGTGCTTGAAATCCAAGTCCTTTTCTAAAACCTCATACGGTGCACCTGGCAAAAGGAAAGAGTTTATAGAAATAAGAACAGGTGTTTCCCTTTACTCACTGGTTTAAAGCAGCGCCATTTACCACCACTGAAACAGGTCAAAAGGATCCAGATCAATCAAGTTCTCAAGCTCGCTTTCTCTCGCTTACACTTTTTCTTTCTCCAACACTATTCGAGTGCGTACCTAATCATGAATGAGCTTCTACATTGTACCGCCCCGGCTTTTAAAGGTGATCCAAAAGAAAAAAAAGAAAAAAGCAGTCAAAATGTCAAAATAGCTGAAATCGCAACGGAGCCCCTGATGTAGCTTTGTCCATTGTGTGTGACACAATAGTGCAGCTCCAGCATTCATTCAGGCCCTCGGCGGCGCGGACATTGTTCATTTCGCTATTCACATGACAGCCTATATTCAGGCAGAGCTATTCATCCTGTCTGCCTGCATCTCCTGATTTATTTCACAAGGTTAATGCTCTGATGGATTTTTACACGGGCAAGGACGGAGACACCAGCTGCACATCCTCAATCACAGCAGAAGGCCCCGTGCCCTCAGTGATGGTGCTGAGACTGAAAGACGGGTATGGGGAGGATGGCACACGGCTGTCCTGTAGTTAAGGTGAAATGGACAAAAAGGTGAAACCCATCAGGACTGGTGGAATTTACTCATTTAGACTTTTTCTGCACCATCATGCTAGTTATCCTCTTTGGCCCAAAATTCATCTCTATTTACTGGAACTTTACAGTGTGGTAGCATGCTACAACATTGTTAATGTAAACCTCAGACTTCTTTAAAAAGGCATTCTGCAATATGTCAATATTGTAATAAATACCTGTAAAAAATGTAATAAATACCTACCACATCTTCAGAAATAGAGGTACTGTAAAATCTGTAACCCTCTTCTGCTGTTAAGTGTGTGAATGAAGGCATGAAGGAGCTTTTATCACCACAGTGAACAAGACTGTATGGTGTTTTAATATTCTGGCATGAGAATCAAATGGATTCTACAAAAGCGGACACCCTTTCAAAATGTAGGCGTATACCTATAATATATAGGTATGATTAAAGTGTATAATTTAAAAAGCTAGTACACCATTAGACCCTAAAAAATCCATAAGTATAAAAATAAGTATATTAATACCGATAACCCATAAACTGTACTTTTGGAAACCAAAAAAACCCCCGATAAAACCAATAAAATGACTGATAACATTAAAACTTACGTATGCACTTATAAAAAAATATTGTAAACACACTATAATAACTTTATATTTTGGAACCCAGTAACTGTTAAAATAACTGATTACTTTAAAAACTTAAAGTATATATATATATATATATATATATAATGCACTTTTTAAAAATATTGCCAATAACATAATCTGATAACTTTATATCTGAAACCGAAAACCAATAAATTAACCAATTACCTTAAAAAGTATATAATGCACTTTAAAAAATATTTCTAATCTGATAACCAATAACTTTATATTTGCAACCCGATAACTGTCAAAATAACCGATTACCTGAAAAATGTAATGCTCTTTTTAAAAATATTGGCAATAACACAATCTGATAACTTTATCTTTGAAACCGAAAACCAATAAAATAACCAATTACCTTAAAAACCTAAGTATATAATGCACTTATTTATAAAATATTGCAAATACCGTTAACCAATATCTTTATACTTGGAAACTGATAAAAAACCCAATTACCTTAAGTATATAATGCAGTTATTTAAAAAATATCATGAATACTAATAACCCATATAACTGACAAAATAACCAATAACCTAAAAAACATAATTAGCTTTTTAAAAATATTGCCAGTAACACAATTTAATAACTTTTTATTTGAAAACTGACAACTGATAAAATAACGAAATACCTTAGAAACTTAAGTATATAATGGACTTATATAAAAATAATCGCAAATACCTATAATAACCGATAACTTTATATTTTGAACCGATAACTGACAAAATAACCGATTACCACAAAAACGTAATGCACTTTTTGAAAATATTGCCAATAACACAATCTGATAACTTCATATTTGGAAAATGACAACTGAGAAAATAACCAATTGCCTTAAAAACTTGCAATCCGCAACCTGGTAACTGACAAAATAACCGATTACAACAAAAACGGAATGCACCAATAACACAATCAGATAACACTATATTATACTTGGAAACTGATAACCAATAAATACTTGGAAACTGATAATAATAATATAACTGATACCCTTAGAAACTTAAGCCAGGGGATAAGGGGACAAAATTACCCCTACATAATTAAACTAAATCTAAACCAACTGTTGCAATAAAAATATGAAAATGAAAGTGCCATTTTGCTGCATTACATTTAGATCTGCACAAATATTATTATATTTCTATTTACCTGTTGTTTTTGTAGTAATGGCAATAATAACTAGTGACTCGGAGATGAGATTATTGGCCAATAAATGGCATTAGATTAGTCAAAGCTGTAAAAAGCGTTTACTTAGAGATTAAATCCTACACTTTCACAATTTCACAAAGAGCATTTATGATAAAAGTAAAACTAAAATCTGTTTGCAGCTGTAGTTGTTATAGGACAACTTCATCTAAAGGTGCATTGTAAATGTATTGCTTCTATAATAAACACTTCTTCTTGACATGATGTTGACAACATGAACGCACTAAAGTAAAGGTTTACCATCTCATATACGCACACAAAAGTCCAATCTGTAGCTGTTAAACACTCGACTGACTTTTGACAGAAACAAAGCAGACTGTTCATTCATCTTGACCCGTCTCATCATATCATAATCCACCCTCTGCATTCCTTCTGCTCCATTCAAGTCTAAAACTGTAATATTGCGGTGAGTGTCGTAAGAGCAATTACAGAGGTAATCTCCATATTAGCATAAAACACATGCTTAAGACAGAGCTCATTCAACCATATCCACTCTGAAATTACAGACACTTTACTCCACATAAAGTCATTTTCCACAAGGTTACTCTTCCTGCTGAGATGTGGAGAGACAGAAACAGCCATTAGGAGACAGATTACAGAGGACCTGATTTTTTCCTTCAATGTAAAAATTTTGGTTAACAGACCATTCAGTCTTTAAATTTGACATGCTATTCACTTTTGTATACTTGTATATTCACTGTTTGTGCATCAGAATTTACTACTGAGCGCTGTTAAGTGTGTGAATGAAGGCATTAATGCGCTTTCATCTCAACAGTGAACAAGTCTGTTTGGTGTTTTAAGATCCTGGCATGAGAATCAAATGGTTTTACATCTAGTATATTTCTTTTAGAAAAGCACAGCAGCCGATGCCAGATTTATCCAGAAAGGCATTTGGTGGAGGGAGCAATTAAGGAAACGCTGAAACAATGGCGTTTGATTTAATTTTAAAAGCTGTATCAAGCCATAAATCTGCAATAACACGGTGAAAGTACTGTAGATGAAAGGAAAGCAGGGAAACAGCTGGAAGAGATGAACAGACTTTGCTAAAAGCATGTGACCCATGAGGATTCCCACTTTATCACATTTGTCCAATGTTGTTATGATGTATTTTACATGAAAATATTCCATAAGATGAAAATAAAGAAAATTAAACCAGTTTATGTATTAATAAATACTATAAATAACACTAAAATAAATATTTAGCTTTTCAATCTGCTATTTAATTAGCAGATTCAATTGTACGGTGGCTGAGAGAGCTAAACAGTTATAAAACATGCGGTATTTTCTTACAACACATCTACACAACACATTTATTAGCCTAAATAACCATAACTTAAATGGCCGAGTCCGTCATGTTTTAGGGTCTCTTTGAAACATTTCCGTTGTGTTGTGAGAAAATGCAGCATGTTTTCATAAAAAAAGGTTTGCATTGTGAGAAAATGCAGCACGTTTTATTAATTGTTTGCTTTGTGGGAAAATACAGTGCATTTTTTAAAAATGCGTTTGCGTTGTGAGAATTTGCAGCACCTGCGCAGTCAAACTGATGAAGATCTTTTCTAAATTTACTGGCGTTTTTTTATAATTGCACATGTTTTCTTTAATTGCAGCACATTAAGCTCTCTCTGGCACAGTACAATTAGCTTTTCCAGCTTGATAACAGAAAACTGCACTGAAATATATATCATTATATAAATTTTTTAAATATATTTTTGTATACAAAATGAGTAGTACTGAAATAAATGTTAAAATAAGTAGCACTAAAGCACTAAAAGTAAAAGTGCAACAAAATCTGTATCAGAAATATTTAATTAATAATATATTAATTAGCAAATTACAAAAACATTTACTAAATTATTAACGCCAATGAAATTCAATCATCCATTCATTTTCCTTCAGCTTAGTCTCCATCTTAGAGCCCGCCACAGTGGAATGAACTGACAACTATCTCGGCATATGCTTACACAGCGGATGCCCTTCCAGCTGCAACCCAGTACTGGGAAACACCCATACACTCTCACATTCACACACACACACACTCATACACTACAGGGAATTTAGTTAATCTAATTCACTTATAGCGCATGTTATTGGACTATGGGGGAAACCGGAGCACCCGGAGGAAACCCAGGCGAACACAGGGAAAAGATGAAAACTTCACACAGAAATGCCAACTGGCCTCAAACCAGCGACCTTCTTGCTGTGAGGTGGCAGTGCTATCTACTGAGCCATCGTGCGGCCCGCCAATGAAATGAAGCAACTTTATTTTTTTAATTAATACTATTATTATTGTAATTATAGTTATTATTTTTCTCTGTGCGAAATATTATGAATCATGTACATTTTCACATTTGCTAGAAAATTCGGATTAACTGTAATATTCTACTGTTACAGCGAATGGCATTAAGCATTATTTCATCCATTGATACAGATTTTATTTTTACTTATACAGGGCTGTTGAATGCTTGATTCCGATTGGCTGATGAACATTCTAAGGAAGGGGTGTCCAAACTCAGTCTTGAAGGGCCGGTGTCCTGCACAGTTTAGCTCCAACTTCCTTTAACACACCTGGAAGTTTCTAGTACACCTAGAAAGAGCTGGTTCAGGTGTGTTTAATTGAGGTTGGAAATAAAATATGCAGGACACTGGCCAGCACAGAGTTTGGACACCCTTGTTCTAAGGTGTGCAATTATTTTTAGGGAAACACATGGCTAAAGTAGTTCCAGGCAGGTCTTGACTGCATTACTGTTCCAGATCACTACACTGAATGATTACAGTTCATTCACAGCCTGCCAAAACATATTGCTTCATAGCTGCATCACCACTTTGAATGTGTATTGTTTCTTAATTCAATAATATTTCTACAGCCCATCATCAATTTTTCCTAATGCATACAGTAAAGCCAATTTTGTCAATTTCAGTTGAAGCAGACACCAAAACATATAATTTAGTCTTATACACATACACTGAGTTAAATGAATCATGCTGAACATCAAACACTGACTTGATGTCTAAATAGATCTGTAGTTTTATCATATTTATAACTATATAAATTCATCCACCACAATCCCCCCACTGAAAGCGCTCTCAGCTCCTGTCTGACAGATATACTCTCGCTTACACAGACACAGGAGTTTCCAGCTTCTCTCGGGATGTGGGTGAGAAGATTGCGAATCTCTTGAAGTGTCAGCTGGAGAGCGAATCTTCCCCCCGCAGAGACTGAGAGAGACCCCACAGGAGAGCTTCCAAACTCACCTACATCTTATCTAACAAACCACCAGAGACACGCTGCTAAAGTGAAGCTGACTTTGGAGGCTGGCAAACAAGAGAAATGGCTGTTGAATCTGCACAGTTGCAGAGCTAAAATAAAAAAGGATGATCAATGCCATGCGTGCATGATCAGATGACAATTATAAACAATCAATTCACTTGGGAATAAAAATGGGAGTATCTGTATTAAACTATTAGTTTTAAGTCCCTGTGAAACTATGTGTTAAAATTTACAGTTTAAAAAAGGAGCAGAAGCTGTGGTTGCCAGATATTATGTTATTTACCTTAAAATGTCCTTTTAATTACTATATCATTCAAATGGTACAAGAGAAAACGACAAATCGAAGTTGATGGAAAGTGGGACATTCATGAAACAAGCCAGATACCCCTGATTAGGTGGCCTTGACTAAAGAAGTCTTTTTTGGAAAAGTATTTTTGGAAAAGTCTGGATGCACATGGAAAAATAAACATACTATACAGTATGAAATGTCTGGTTCTCTGTGGATTTACTAGATTTATTAGGTACACTAAAATGCTAGGTTGCTGTAACTCAGTGTTGGGCCAAATATGGACAACTCTAACTGTTGGATTAAAAAGTGTCCTTTAAATTTAATTAAAAAAAAACTACTTTAAAGAGCCACTATTATGGTTTTTTTGAAAATGACCTTCCATGCAGCGTGCAACACAGCTCTGTGAATGAAAACATCCAGCTAAGGGTTAAATTTGAAAATGCACCTTGTTTAAAAATATCAATTTTTTTTATATAAAAGATTCAACAGAGTGGTTTAACTGATTTGTCATTCGTCCAGATCTTTTGCCTGTTCGTATCAACTTCGACATGAAATAATACCAAATATGAACTGCCAGATCTGGTAAAACATGAACGCCCCTTTTCCTTCAGACACTAGCGAAGTGCGAGGGCTCATGGGATTGATCATGACACGAAGATTACCAACACTGAGAGATGGCCAGACAATCACTACTTGTGACTTGTTCTGTTATAGATTAGTGCTTGCAATGTATCTCAGGTTAAATCTGTATGGGCTATTTCACATATTGTGTCCAAAACCACGTTGAAAGCGTGATGTGTGCTTCTTCCTTTACAAATTTAAATGCATTTAGTGCTCGCAATCTCCTGCCGTTTGTTGCTATGGCCACCATCAGCTCTTCCTCACATGCATGGCATGGTCAATTTTCAAAACAGTTCAATGCATTCCTGCATTGGGCTCACACATATACTCTGTGCTGATGACTTCTTAACCATGCTGGGAGTTTCTCTCGGTCTCGTGCTGAACAGAGTCGACCAATCACAACAGACTAGGTCATCGGACCAATCATCGCAGATTAGCATTATGCAAAGGAGGGGTTTGGTAACAAACGAATTGCTGAATGAATCATATGGGAGTCCTTGGGATAATTAAGTCAAAATAAATGCATATTATAAGAGAATGAAAGTGTTTTTTGACCTTGTATGCACATCAGCTTGTTGCTGGAGACCCCCAAAACCAAAACATGACCTTTTATAATGCACAATGGGGGTCTTTAAAAATGCTGGGTTATTGTAACCCAGCAATGGGTTAAACATTTAGTCACAGCAATCCAGCATTTTTTAGAGTGTGGGTATGAGTAAAATTTGATAGTTGAATGATTGAGTCGTCATTCTTGCTATTTGCACGTTTTGGCTTGAGCACTTGTATAAAACTAGACATTATATGTTGCACTGTGAATAAAATTCAACAATCTTTTGCATCTACAGTTTTTGTTTGTGATCTTAGACCTTAAAATGTGCCATAGAAGATCTGTGAGGGTTTATTGCATCCCACATATACATACCATCAAATGCTGCATTGTTTCAACCCAACCAATGGCTTACATTTTTAAATTTCACTTTTAACTTAACAATTAGAGTTGTCTAAAATAAATAAATACATTTCAAAAATAAATTTTTAAACTTTTTCCCCTCACACAATTAAAACAGAAGAGAACCAGAGACGACTGTAGCCACCAATGACTTTCATCATATGCAAAGCAAGCAATGTGGGCTAGCTAAACGCTTTCTTTTAAATTACAGCAAACGCAATAAAAGAACAAATTGTTCTATTGAATAAGGGAATTTGCATTCCAAAATGTGTATGAAATGTATTCCAGGTGTGCTCACATGCAAGTCTTTTCACTCAACACTGACTAGTTTGCTATCACACACTGTGCTGATGCAATTTGAGGTAATATGTCTGTCAGACAGAAAAATTCTGTACTGCTGAAACTGGAAATAACAATGATGAGATGCTTTAACTCGCTAAAAATCACCTCGTAATCCGAAGCAACAGGCGAGTGAATGGCAAACCAGAACTGCGGTGAGAAGAAAACATGAAGCTCAATGTCTTAAGGTGACGATACGTGGGGCAACTTTTTGGGCAAGGTTGCTAGGCAACACGAAACCAAGGTTTTACAATACTGTGCCAATGCCCAGTGTATAAACCCAATGACCTGTGTTTCATCCACTAGTCTATTTTGGTAAACAGCTTTAGGATACGGGTCTGGGCTCAAAGGCGCACACGCTGATTGAAAGCACCATTCACCAGTTCAAATATAGTCATTACCCGTGGCACTTTAAGCAGACGCACACAAATACACACACATTTCCAAAACGAGCTACAAGGCTAAAAAGCTTTGTTTAAGATATTACTCATGGGTATTAGACCACCCACAAATCCAGTTAATGGAACAGCGAGGGTTGATTTACTGCCACACAGATTACCAAATACTGGCCTCTTTTGCAGAGAGGAGGACCAGAGGGGATGTGAGTAACTGCAGCATCATCCATTAACATGTACAGGGACACACAGACCAGCCCAATCCAGAAAACAGTCACTGGGGATGAAGAGAAACAGAATAATGATGATGATGCACTAGAGAGATTCACTCTAGTCCTTTACTTTGTTTTAGTAGCAGACTCTTGACAAATATATATATACAATAATGAAGTCACGTCGTATTTCTTTACAAGTTTTATTGTATTAATATAAAAATGCTCCAATTTTACTGTTAGGTCCTGTGTGGGACCTGTTTGCTGTGGTTCTTTTTTGTGATTTGCAGAGCCTGCATGGTTGCTGATTTGTGGGTGGGTCATCTTACCTGATACTCATTATGTGGTGCCTATAAAGAGTTCAACATTTGACAAAAGACAGCGCTATTAGCCCACGGATTAACGACACGGTGGCGCAGTGGGTAGAACGATCGCCTCACAGCAAGAAGGTCCCTGGCTCGAGGGGGGTATATATATATTATTTTTATTAGCCACATTGATAGTCACAAAATGCCAGTCCACATTTTAATGATCTACAAAAAGTAAAACAAACATGTAAATAAAATAAAATAAAATAAAAAAATTTATTTAAAAATTAAAATTTCAACAAAAAAAAATAGGGGTGTCAAAATTAACAGCGATGCAGACGCAGACAATTAGGTATCGATTCAGTAATAACCATAACTGGTTATTATGTACTGACATCATTTATTTCATATGCGCTATGTCGCCGTAGCTTATTATGGCGAGGGAGATGAGCGCGAGTATTTGCAATGCTCAAACTACTTAAAAACTCAGAAATGGTGCACAATTTCACTGCGTTTGTGTTTGCTGGATCAGTCTTTCACTGACACTTACAGCAAAAGCCCCTATTTCACTGCAATTGAGAGAATGAAAGTACTCAATTTCTCTCTCTCTCTCTCTCTCTCTCTCTCTCTTTACTGTGGATCAGCTGTGATCGCCGCTGCTGCTTATTCATCTGTGAAGAATGCAGCGTGCAAGAGCCAATCGCAGTCCTTTTTATTGAGCGTGTGACCCATCAAACGGGTGTAAGAGAACTTGGTAGACAAGGATCAGAAAGCGAGTGGGATATTTATATTTGTTTAGATTATTTGCTATAAATGCTTGTGTTGTTTAAAGGCACAGTTTATATATCTGACTGTTTCTATTAAATGACAAAATTGTATTACAAATAGTATATAAATATAAATATATGTATACATTTTAATACAAGAATTGCTGCTGTGAAGAAAATATAAAACTGTGTATGGAAAGCACTGTCAATGCACCGTGATACAGAGATATCAAATTGAACCGAATCGATGGCATGATAATCGTAACCGAACTGTGGGACCAGTGTAGGTTTCCCCCTTTAAAAAATAAATAAATAAATAAATAAAAAATAAATAAATAAATAAATTTAAATTCAATAAAAAAATCAATTCACTTAAAGATGAAATAAAATGAAAATAATAATAATAATAATAATTCAACAATTCAATTTAAATAAAAAATTTTATTACATTAAATAAGATAAACAAAAATAATGCAATTCAAATCAATTAAAAATAAAATAAAATGAAATCAAATAAAATAAAAAATTCAATTCAAATTAAAAAATTTTATTAAAAATAAAAAATAATTAAAAATAAAACTAAAATAAAAATATTAAATAAAAAAAAGATAAAAAAAAACACCATGCCACAAATGTTGATAATTTATATTATATTAAATTCATTCACTATTACATGTATGTAAACATCAGTGTGAGCATTTAACAAACTTTAAAATGTCTTATTAATCACATTGGAAAAGTAGAATACAAAAGAGACGATGTGAAGAAGTGTGCTACAGACGAAACAATGCTATTCAGAGATATATCATGCCTAGCTCATTCCCTGGAGGATGTGTGTCTAAAACACTGAGATTGACAGAGATTGGGGAGCTCTGGGGTTCAGGGAAACCATCTAAAGCCTCATTCCTTCGCTTAATATCTCTTGCCTCTTCTCCTGATTCCCCTTCAGCGGTTCTGTCCTCCAGGGTCCGCCTTAATTCACAAACACAATCTCTCATTGGCTTCTGCTTGGTCACGGCCTGGATTTAACTCATGAGTAAGTCTTGCTTTAACTTAAATCTGGTTTCTTTAACCCGAATGCTGAAGCCAGCTTCATTCCTCAAACACACACTTACATTTACGCTCAGTGATATTACGAAATGAAGAGGGGGCAAAATGTGGAATAAATTTACAAGCATTAAATGAAAGGATGAGCCAAGATGTTTCCATCATACCTTCAAGACATATGAGGCCAGTAATCCAGATATTTAATCACTTTAACAATACATCACAGCACATACTCTTACTCTCATTCTCTAACTTTGCTTTAACATCTAAGAATTCAGCACTATTCTCCACAACACCAACCGAATAGATGATAACTGTTTGTACACAATGAATGTTTTTTCCCAAATAATATAAATTTTTTTGCCCAAATCTCAATAAATGGGAAATAATCAATATTAAAAAAACAATATAGAATGATGGATTAATTAATGTATGGTTACACAATCATTAAAAAAACTGGATAGATAAATGTAGACAGACAGGCAGCTATATACAGTAAAGACAGATGGACTGGATGGACGGATGGATGGACAAACGGATAGATGGACAGATGGATGGATGGACAGACAGACAAACAGACAGACAGACGAATGGACAGACGGACAGACAGATAGATTATCTATCTGTCCATCCGTCCATCTATCTGTCCGTCTATCTATCTATCTATCTATCTATCTATCTATCTATCTGATTCCTAGCAAATCTAATAAATGTTGGAGACATACTCACTACATAAACACACTAAATCGCACTTCAGCAGTGTTTATTTGAGAGTGCACAAAAATATCTGCGCTTCAGCAGCGTATATTTGAGGGCGTGCAAGAAGTTTTGTGCACAAACAGAGGAAATCAGTGCGCAAGCAAAGAGATTTGCATGCTCGTATTACATAAATGCGGTCTCGACTTGTAATACTGCGCTCACGACATTTATCCATTTGTCATTGAAATAATGCCATAGGTAGTTGGTAGATTTGTGTAAAAGGCCTGTCTGTTTGGCCCCAGCTGGAAAAAATGATGGATGGATGGATGGATGGATGGATGGATGGACGAACGGACAAACGGACGGACGGATGAATAGATGAACGGATGGATGGATGGACTGATAGATGAATGGATGAATAGATGGATAGATAGGTGGACGGATGGATGGACAGATAGATAGATAGATGGATAGATGGATAGACGGACGGACGGACGGACAGATGGACAGATGATGGACTGGGTGTTACTGTATGGATAGGGTGTTACCAGCAGCACATTTATTTCATGAGACTTTATGACGAGTAGTGACTGTGCATGGGTAATGAAGGTGTGTGCATCCCTGTTGTCTGTGATCTGTGTACAAGTCAGCAGTATTTGCTGTTTCTTATTCTCTGCAGTGAAGCCAGAATCTACCTACTGCACTGTCTGAATCACTCCATCTGTTCTATCCCAGCAGCCCTCACTGCACAAGCCCCCAGCTCAGTGGGTGGAGTCACATCAGTGCCAATCAAAGTGCTTTTAGAAGTAAGAGATAATAGGGATGATTATGGTCCCTTCATCTATCTATTTAAATGTATGTGGTTTGGAAACTTAAATGAGATGCAAATGAAAAAAAGTGTTTGTCAGTCT
Source organism: Danio aesculapii (assembly GCF_903798145.1). Lineage (NCBI taxonomy): Eukaryota > Metazoa > Chordata > Actinopteri > Cypriniformes > Danionidae > Danio > Danio aesculapii. The sequence continues at coordinate 27,837,525 of NC_079444.1, forward strand.
TTTCTGCAAGGCATTCTTCATTTGCATGCAAAACGAATTTCGTAAACAAATCCGCCAAAATAATCGAGTTATCCCTAAGATGCAACAGCACATTTTCTCTCCTCTCCTGCATCTTATTTTTTGCTTCTCCAGCTTTCTCGTCTCGCCTGCCGTCAGTCTTCCCATGCCATTTAACAGCAGAGCAGTCATTAACCAAACAGCAGGGTTGCTATGGGAACATCACACTGCCACTCATGACCAGCCGGCTGAAATGAAAAAAAAAATGGATGCCAACTGGGTTGCAGAAGTGTGTACCTGCAAACGTTTATTAAAGTAATCCAAACAGAGGATAAAATGTGGTCACACTTTATTTTAAATGTACTATTCACACTTTTAGACACCACTGGCAAACCATTAACTAAGACTTTTAGCTCAATACACTACTAATTAGTGCACTGGCTCCCTGTTCACTAGGGCTGTGTGATTTGGGGAAAATACTTAATTGCGTTTTTTTTGACAGATATTGCGATTTTGATTTGATTTGAATTTTGTAGTCAAGCTTTAGCTCAATAATCTGTATTGTAGCTTCTTACTGCTAAAATGCAGTGAGTGTTATTTTAAAAAAAGGAACTTAAAATATTTTAACTTATATTACCAAACATCTCTGAAATTGTACTTTGCTGTTGCTTATTGGAAGACTCTCTGTTTTCGCCTTACCTAACTTTGTTTCGTATAGGTTTTTATGCTATGAATAAACCTCCACAAAGAAGCAAGTTGCCTTTGTTGATTGGGTTATTATCATCAGCTCAAGAAGTTTGTTATTTCAGATATAATGTTAGATGCGTGCTAGCGCTAGCAAGAAAGTGAAACCGCTCGCGCCTCAGACTGGCTCGTAAAAAACTACGCGGCACAGGGTAAATCTGCTCTTCTTCTTGGCTTTGTGGCTGTTTATCCAGACGACAACAAGGTTTGTTTGAGCCCAGATCGACCATGGCTCGTTATTATATGTATATGTGATTCCGCTATTATCTCTCGCTGTGTGTGTATTTTAAACATGGCGGGTTTTTTGTTTTCATTCTGGCTGTTGCGTAAGCGAATGACGTATAGCATTAAACCAATTGTGTTCAGCTGCGCGTGTGGCTCCGCCTTTTGGTACCCTTTCTCGTGTTTGGTACCCTTTTGAAAGGGTGCCGAAAAAGTGGTACGGTACGGTACGGTTCGGTTCGGTACGCTTTTATCGCCGTTTCCACTGTCAAAAAGCGAAACCAAACCGAACCGTAACGTACCGTACCACTCAGTGGAAACGGGCCATAAGATGACAAAGAAGAACAAAAACAACAACAAGTGTCAACTGGCAGTACTTTTAGTTGACTTTTTAGTAAGACGCTCCTCGAATAGCTGCCTGTGGTGCTTTTTTAGGTGCTGGTTGTTGTATTTCCTCGTGCTGTGGCAACAATTCTGCGACAGCTCTTACAAATTACCTGGTTTTGTTTGGGATGTGTGACTTTAAAACCAAAATATACCCATATTACCGACGTACTGTTTTTCTTTGATTAACATTAAAAGTTCTTGTTTGAATGCTCGCTCCTATAATACCATTTTAAACATTCATCCTTCTGGTTTTCTTGAACAATGGACTTATCATATACTACTACCTATCAGTTCAAGTTCAATGCTTCCTTCCCCAAAGATCGTAAATAATGCAGTAATGTAACAAATTACATTTTAAATGTGTAATTTTTTATCATGTTTTCTGCTGCAACGTCAGTTAATAAGCATGTGCTTTTAAACTGCTGGAGAACATGAGCTAAAATGGTTGCTGACATGAGTGGTTGCTTTTTCAAGAGAAAATATTGACATTTCTTTGATTTAATTAAGCATAAAAACAAAAATATTGCCGTGAAATGCAGTCTAAAGAACTTTCCACTGCTTTTAAAAACACAACCAGCAACTTGAATAGAAAGCAGTCTACGACAATACTCATCACCAAGGAGGACACCAGCGGCCTAAAACAAGGCAGCCCAACTCAGACTAAACAGGCTAAAATGATTTTTTGTGCAGGATCGGGAGTGAAGTTATCTTCTGAATGTGAAGAGAAGCGTAGCTGCTTATGGGGCTGTTCACATGTCGTGTCTTTTGCCCAGGCGCCCCAGATGAAAACAGCAAGTCACGGGACAAGAACTGAAAATTTTAAGTTTTGGTTAAACTCTTAAGTCTTTCGAATATGTCAAGCTGCTGTAATCAACCCATTGTAATTTTTTCTGTGAATATTACATTACTGAAAGAGCTGCTGTTTATTTAGTATTTTTATTGGTATATTTTGTTTTAAAAGTAACTTCAAAGTAATCTGATTACTTTTTTCATTAAGTAATTAGTAATGTAATGGCTCGTTTCCACTGACTGGTACGGTACGGTTCGGTACGGGTCACTTTTATTTATCAGGCTTGCGTTTCCACTAACAAGGGTACCCTTTTAGTGGGCGTGGTGTATGACAGAAAGTTTCAGTCGACGTCATTCTAGCTCGAGGAAATTCCTACAATAAAGCTGTACAGGTCTGTCACATATCATATGAGAAGCTCTTCTCACAAAACAGACGCTTTACACGCATAAATTATTGTGTAGAAATGTTTATTACTAACTTTACTATGAACATGAGTTAATTATAACTGCAGATCAATGACAGTGCGAAACAGCCTACTGTAACGTCTGTAATTATATCAAATAACTAAATACATGAACATATATAAACGCATACAGCCCCTTACAGTCTCCGATATGTTCCCAACTACAGAAGAACTACATAAAGTGGACATTTCGCCCGTATTTAATGTGCTCCTTTTTTCCCGGCTTCTCCTTTGTTTTTTCACGCTTCACTCTCGCGTTTGTCAGTGTCTGACAGGATCGGGGTTTAAAAGCACGTCAATAATCAAGCCCAGGTTATTATCATCAGCTCAAGAAGTTTGTTATTTCAGATATAATGTTAGACGCGCGGCGAGCGCTAGCAAGAAAGTGAAACCGCTCGCACCTCAGACTGGCTCGTAAAAAACTACGCGGCACAGGGTAAATCTGCTCTTCTTCTTGGATTTGTGGCTGTCCATCAAGATGACGACAAGGTTTGTTTGAGCCCAGATCGACCATGGCTCGTTATTATATGTATAAATAATTCCGCTGTGATCTCTCGGCTGTTTATTTCAAACATGGCGGGATTTTTGTTTTCATTCTGGCTTGTTGCGTAAGTGAATGACGTATCTCTGTAAACCAATAGCGTTCAGCTGCGCGTGTGGCTCCGCCTTTTGGTTGTTTGGTACCCTTTCGAAAGGGTGCCGAAAAAGTGGTACGGTACGGTTCGGTACGCTTTTTGACAGTGGAAACGGCCATAAAAGCGTACCAAACCAAACCGAACCGTACCGTACTACTCAGTGGAAACGGGCCATTATTCTATAAAATTAATAATGTGAATAATGTGAATAATATATTCTATCTATAAAAATTTTCCAGTAGTCAGTAAGTTGTAATTATTACTTTAAGTAACTTACCCAACACTGCCTGTTATTGTGCATTTTGTAGCACAATTTGTGCTAAATACAGTGTCATCAGACTTTAGCTTTCAACATATTTTTAAGAAACTGAAAAAAAGAACAAATAAAGGCATTTAACACTTCTCCGGTGCCCCAAAGCCCTCTTATGGCTTTTTTCCACTGACTGGTATGGTACGGTACGGTATGGGTCGGTACGGGTAATCTTAATCAGGCTTACGTTTCCACTACCAAGGGTACCCTTTTGGTGGGCGTGGTGTATAACAAAAAAGTTTCAGTCGATGTCATTTTCGCTCAAGAAAATGTCTACAGTATAGCTGTACGGGTCGCTTACATATCATATAAGAAGCACTTCTCACAAAACAGACGCTTTATACAAATAAATACTTCTATATAAATCTTTATTGCTAACTTTTCTATGAACATGAGTTGATTATAACTACAGATCAATGACAGTGCAAAACAGCCAACTGTAACGTCTGTAATAACATGAAATAAATAAATGCAACATATATGAACACATACAGATCCTTACAGTGTCCGATATATTACAAACTACAGAACTACACACAAGACATTTAGTCCTTATTTAGGTTCAAAAATAACACAAAATATAGCTCACAGTCAGTGTAAACCTCTCATCTGTGTCTGTAATCTTCAGCAGCACATGTAGCCTCTGTTAGACAGTAATTCCATCATTCTGAGTTCATAATGGTCCAAAAGGTGATGATGATAATAATAATAATAATAATAATAATAATAATAATAATAATAATAATAGTTAAACATGGCAGTTTGTTCACGTTTGCTGAAAAAATAATGAGCTCCTTTTTTTCCAGCTTCTCCTTTGTTTTCTTACGTTTGTCAGTATCTGACAGGATCGGGTTTCAAAAGCTCGTCAATAATCAAGCGCACGTTATTATCATCAGCTCAAGAAGTTTGTTATTTCAGATATAGATGCGTGGGGAGCGCAAGCAAGAAAGCGAAACCGCTCGCAGTTTAGACTGGCCCGTAAAAAACTAAGGGGCACAGGGTAAATCTGCTCTTCTTTTTGGCTTTATGGCTGTTCCTCAAGACGACGACAAGGTTTGTTTGAGCTTGGGTCGACCATGGCTCGTTATTATATTTATATGTAACTCCGCTGTGTATTTTAAACATGGCTGGTTTTTTGTTTTTATTCTGGCTTGTTGCGTGAGCGAATGACACATCTCTGTAAACCAATAGCGTTCAGTGTTACCCTTTCGAAAGGGTGCCGAAAAAGTGGTATGGTACGGTTCAGTACACCTTTTGACAGTGGAAACGGCCATAAAAGCGTACCAAACCGAACCGTACCGTACCACTCAGTGGAAACAGGCCATTAGACCCCTAAGGGTTAATAAATGTAAGAGTTTGTACCATCACACAGACCTGCATATAAGACACACATTCTTAGACTAAATATGCAGAAGTATTGTACGAATAATCTGCAAATATCATATCACTGTCTAAGAAAATGTATATCAGACTTTGCGACAAAAACAACTTGTCTACTTGACAAGTGCTACTTTTAAGCCCTTTCTACGCCCCATTACCACCACACTCACGCACTGCTGAACAGATGAAGCACTTACAAACCACTCTTTGCCCCTTTATAGAGAGATTCAACAAGTAAACAAGTTGAAACTTCATTCTCAGGCCCTCTCCTGTAGAGAGAGAGACTGAACATAATCCTGCACAATTCCCTTGGGCAGGCTGGTAAAGGAGAAAACAGTCGTGTGGCAACCGAACAGCAGGAGGAAAATGAAGGCATATTTGATAATGGAGCCCCCACTGGTTACTAAGACAAACCTTCAGCCTGGAACAATATCTAATAGTTGGGCTCAAAGGACCGGCAGAGCACTATGTTAAAATAGCAGTGGATTACAGATGAAATACTGGCAGCCCACTTCAGCAGGAACGAAAGAGAAAGAGAAGGAGCACTTATGCACTTCAGCAAATGGATTAAAGCAAGTAACTAGTCATATTTTGTGCAAGGGCACTGCATAGTTTTCAACAAAACCCAAAGAGCCCTCACCACCATTATGCCTTAAATGCTGAAGAGAAAACGTGATCGGCGAGTTCTCGGAAAAAGCGTTCAGGCAATATTGGTCGTGTGAAACGAAAAACCATGAGTCAGTCACGAACACTTTAGCACCTGGAGAGAATCCACTTAAAGAAGCTAAACAGCCCTCATTGAAAGCAGACTGTCAATTCACATCAAGAGTGCACAAAAGCAATTATACTGTTGTGGAAATTACAACATGCGAGGCTTTAAATAAAATAATAAATCGACACAGCTGTTGCTGTTTGTGACGTGCGGTAGCAACGCTAGTGATTCACCCACTGGCACATTTTGTTCCATTTCTTGTCAACAAAATGGTTCTAGCCTACATTTATAGCATCACCTTTGGCACAAACTGTTTAACAGGGCAAAAGAAAATAACTATTATAGACAACAATTCATTGGTTTGATGAAATGAGCTGGGCTCACAAGAGTCTCGTCGTTTTTCACCTCCAGGCTTTTTTTTAACCAGTTGCATCAATCCAAGGAAATGGAAAGAAAGTGACAGTTTTAGGTCCTCAGTAGCATTACCCCCAAATTAATGGCAGACGTGATCTGAAGTCAGAGCAAATACTGTCCCAAATATAATTTGGAGTTATACAAGCCACAGATTTGAATTAGGGTCAAGGACTATCAAGGGTGAGTTATGGTTGCACAAGGCCCTGGAGCAGCAGCTTCTTTAGAAATCACTTCTACTTACTTGAAAATCCAACTCTAGCTGACATTTTGGAAAAAAAAAAAAACTGTTGTTAGTTGCTCAACTGCGGTTACAAAGGTCAAGCTATCAAACAAACAGCAAGACCCCTTTGTACTGGTATAATCAGGGATGATGATGAAGAAGTGTATGCAATAAAATTCTATTTAAAATATAGTTTTAAACTAGTTACCAATGATGTTGTTAGAATATATTAGAAGTGCACTATTTTAGTTCATGTTTTAGTGTTCTTCAAGTCTAGGGTTAGTAATAACTTCTAATCTGCTCCTTCAACTGTTTTCTGTGGCTAAATAAGTGACAGCGTGTAACATAACATCAGCTATATTATTAGAGATTGTGTTTGTGGATTAAAACCAGCACAGGTTCATTCTGAAAACATAGCCCTATATACAAATCTAGAGACAGTGAATTATGTAGCCAGAGGTATGTATTAATTTTTTAAACGAATGCTACGGGGTGGTATGACGGCATTCCTTTTCACGCTTACCAGCTGACCGCTTACCTCCATATGGACAGCTTTTCCGCTGTAACCACTTTGTCCTGTTCACTTTAAAATGAACAAGTAAATAACAGGGTGAGAATGTGGTAAAATCTGAAAACGTGGTAAAAATCAGATGAGGGTTTTTCGTTTTCTGGATTGCTTTTGAAAATTGTTGGTTGGGTTTGGGGAGGTGGGTGGGCGGGTCAATCATTAAAATTGGTTGGGTTTAGGGAAAGAGGAAGTTAGGTCAGTCGATCAGTCAGTCAGTCATTCAGTCAGTCAAACAGTCAGTCAACAGCGGCCTCTGGTGGGTTTACGCCAGAACAGCAGGTGCGAATGGCACTTGCAAGAGGAATTTGTGATCTCAAAAAGCGTACACAGCGTCCTCTCATGGATTTGCGAAAACAAAAACAGCAAAAAAATACGTAGCTCCTGGGATATATTTCGCAGTGTCCAGAAATGTATATAGAGATAAGTTTTTTTTAAATGAGCCTGGGTTGCTTAAAATGCAACTTTTATCCCAAAATTTGTAAACATTACACTTAGGTACTATTATTAGTTAACACTTCGTCAATTGAGAGACAATGCTTCCCCACCACTGACAAGTTTTTATGGCAATCTGTGTTTTAGGTGTAAGGGAAGGCCTAGCACATTTTCAGAATGAGTTATGAGACTTCTGGATCTCTTTCTGGAAATGCAAAGATGATCAGTTTAGATCAGATATTGTGCAAAAACGAAAGTGTAGCTCAGATTACTTGTAAAATTGAAGAGGTATGCGAGAAAAGCATTATCCTAGTTCACGTGTCTGCCGTCAGAAATAGTGTGTGTGTTCCCGGCCTGTCAGCTGTTAGCTCAGCGGCTCTTCAAAACACACACAAACACACACACACGCACAAAACTTCACTGCGATTACTGGCAGACTATGATTAACCAGATTACTGTCATAAAACTTAACAGGTATGCAAGTCATGCAATTTACAAAAATGACCAATAAAAGTCTGTTACTGATACTCTGCTGGTTGATTTGCATGTTCATTCTAATCGTGAGCCGTTAATGTTTCATTTAATGTGTTGTATTTACCACAGTTTATATTTCACTGTTATTTTCACTTTGTCACAGTTATTAAATAAGTGTGTTGGAAGGACAGTACAGGCTACGTGTTGTGTCAAACATTATGGTGAACTACGTTTGTTTGGTCTGGTTATATATTTAAAAGAAAGAGAAAATGTTGACTTTAGCGATGACGAAGCTTCATTTAACGTTAAACGGCAGAAGGTGCCATCTGACAACGAGGAAAAAATGCCACACAGCAGTTGTTTTCCATCCTATTAGACCGCATTTTTTAAATGATCAGTCCAGGAGGTGGCGCTGATCGACAACAGTATTAGTTCAAAGATGATAAAAGCAGGTAAAATAGATTAAAACTATCATTTCAAAGCTGTCCAAATGTGACTTTATACGCAAAAGCTGCCGACCAGAAGTTCTTAGCATTCTCCTTGCGCGTACACGCAAAGCATAATGGGTAATTTTGTGTTCTAAGAAAAAGGTCTATACAGCCAAACAGGAAAGCATGTACAGACTTGGTTTCTGAATTTATACATTCCCGTTTTTCTTCAGCTTTTTTGTCCAAAATGTTGAATTCAAAAGTAGTGACATCACATGAAGACAGAATAAAATGCTTTTTGTTTGTTTAAAAGTAGATGCTCAATTTATGCATAATATACTCATTTATTATCAGCTTAAAATATTCGGAGGGCCATCAAATTTAAGTGAAAATCATCAAAAATGCTGAGGGTGGCTGGCAAAAAAAAAAAAAAAAAAAAAAAACACTGTTGGGGTATATTCTGAGGTTATAATTTTACTGTGAATTAACAAACAGGACATATTGCAAGTCTGTTCAAGTCCACCATAATGACTATACAAAATTTTGCATTTTAACCAACAGTAGACCTACACATTGGCCTAATATTATTATTGTTGTTTTCCCATATGTTTGAGAATTAACAATAATAATAGGCTAATCATATTAACCTTTATTTTACATTTACAGAATCGTGAAAAAATCATGATCTTGATTTTAAGCAAAAAATTAAAAATAAAAATCGAATTTTTGCCAGAATCATGCAGCCCTAGATGGCAGCTGCGTTGCCGTGTTGAAGCAACAGAATAAATGCGAACCATGCTTTCTATTATAATGTGTGCAGTGGGCTACGTCAAAAATATGGACATGGACACAAACACACCAAACAGCAGCAGGGCAGCAGTGCACCAGTCATTGAATCCAGCATTTACTTTATGTTGTGTGTTTGCCATAAAGTTATCTGTAGCTTAAAAGCATTCCTTACTTAGCTTTTACACGGTTCAATTTTTTTAATGACGGGCGAAAGTTTCAGAGGTAGTGCGTCAATGTGATTCCCATGACGAGAAACCAAATTTATATTTTAACGTGTGAAAATTACGGACGAAAATTTCAGATTCAATGTGCAGCAACCTTAACTATGATAAAAAACTAAAAGTACATAAATAACAGAGAGAAAATTCTTACACAGTCATTATGGTCTCCATTACATCATTAATTCTGAGTGTGCCTCACATAAGTCTGTGGGCTTGACAAACCACCTGTAGAAAACACACTCTTTCATCTCTCTGACACTTTAACGAACTTGCACCAGTATTTAGAGCATTTGCACCAGACACATTCTTAAAATCACTCCATATAAAAAAAATTGCATCATTGTACATTTAAGTGTGCGCTTCACACAGGTAAGTGGGCTTGACAAACCACCTGTAAAAAAACTGCTCTCTCTCCTTACCCTAGCACTAAATTAGCACTTCTTGTGTGTATTGCCTCTTCTTGTTGAATCGCTGAATGCCTCCTCAATTGTATGTTGCTTTGGACAAAAGTGTCAGCTAAATGACTAAATGTAAGTTAAATTTGCATGTAGGTGAAATACAAGCGTTATATTACGCTGTATTGCTGCAAAAACAAAAAAAAAGGGGTTTTTTACTTCTAAAACTCATCTTTCCATCCAAAGCACTGACCCAAAGTGAATCCACATGAGCCATTGCTTTTCCTATAATCACTGACAGTAGGCTTGATTTTACAACCTCAAAAGCTTTTCCCCCAAACCTGCTTTAACAAAACACTCTGCCCATTCAGGATAACCTTTCTCTCTGCCCACACAGATTGGAGGTCTTTTTTGTTGTATTGAACTGTAGAAGTAGGTGGTCTCGCATACCTGTGATCTCTTCTTTCAGAGGTACAAATGCCTGCTAATAATACCCCGCTCGAGGACATTTCTGCCAGGGTGAAGACCTCAAGCCAAACAGACTGACACTGAACCTTCATTGAACCAACAACGGCTCAAACGATGCGTGTTTGATCCTGGAGAAAAAGGGGGGGGTGGGAGTTCAAATCAAAAGGAAGCTGGTCGAATTACATGGCCTCCGGTACACATAACCATGTCCATGTGTGTTTGTCTGGAGTGCGTTTTCCACAGGGGTAGCAGTGGGAAATAAGAGCCAAGAGTGACTTATCACTACAGGAATGTAAGGAGACCCATGGGGACGGATAGATGGATGGATGGAGGGCTGCTGAGAGGCACAGGCACCAGTAGAAGAGACAGCAGGGAGAACTGAGGAAAAAGGTGAGGAGAGCTTAAATAACAGAATCACAGAAGTACCACTTAAGGCTTTTGTTCACACCTTCACTTACAAGTCCTTTTTTTGTCGACTGAGCCAGTGCCAGATGTGGAAGTCACATGTGGACATTATATAAAATACCACACATATAACTCCTACCTTACTGTCTGGAGGATAAATCTAAATATTTAGTGGAAAGTTCAGGACTTTATCATTGAAGTAGTGATGCTAAATACAAAAAAATATAGAAAAATAATTGTAGTTTAGGGAAATATTATGATAGTTTAGGTAGTTGCTGAATAAAATGAGGCAAATGCAGGTCTATGCAGAAAACAAAAAATAAAATAAAGATAGTCTGAAAAATCCACATTGGAAAAAAACAATGTGGAAAAAAGTATTTGCATTGCCTTCCTTCTGATCCTGTAAAAAGTGGCAGTGATTTTAATGGTCTGGCTTTGACTGCATCTATACATCTCTGCAATGACTTAAATAACTTATTAATGAAGCCATCTGGAATGGCATAGAAAGCGTTCTTGCAAAACTCCCAGAGATCATCAAGATTCTTGAATTCTTTGGATTCATCTTCAATGCCTCCTCCATCTTACCCCAGACATGTTCGATAATGTTTATATCTGGTAACTGGGTTGGCCAATCCTGGAGCACCTTGACCTTCTTTGCTTTCAGGAACTTTGGTATGGAGGCTGTAAGTATGAGAAGGAGCACTATCCTGCTGAAGAATTTGCCCTCTCTGGTTGTTAATGTTGCCATCCACTCTGCAGATCTCTCGCATGATCATGATTTTGCCTTCACCAAACTTGACTCATTTCTGTGAGAATCTTGGATCCATGCAGGTTCCAATAGGTCCTCTACAGTATTTGTGATGATTGGAATGCAGTTCAACAGATATTTCATCAGAAAATTCTACCTTCTTCCACTTTTCCAAGTTATCAACTAGAAGTCAGGTTATTATTTGTTGCTCTTACAATTGGGATCAACGACAAGATTTTTGTCAGGTAGTGTATAAACATAAGTGCCATAATGTTTGTTTATTAATAACATTTATTACAATTATCACTGGCACAGTAAAGATCAATAATCTTTTTCCTATGGTTTCATACTTAAATTTGTTTTAGAAAATATTTTTGTTGTTGTTAAAAAGGTATTAAATTGACATGAATGTCTTAAAATGTAATATTGATATTTAATGCATCTCATTTTGTATACACCTGACCCCAAATACTTGAATGGTAGAGTATGACAATCATTTCCCAACAGGAGGTTAATGTTGAAGTTATTTTACCTTCTACAAGTTATACCTCAACTAAAAAAATGCTTTAGAAAACTTAAAAGCATGTACACAGATCATTTTTATCTTTTTATCATTTTTCAAACTCAAAAGTCTATTATACATTACTCTGAAAATGGCAACCAGGACAGCTCCTTTTGTCTTCAGAGTCAGAAAGTTTTATAACCAAAGCATGAGAAAACATTAGAAGAGTTTTTTTTTGGTGAACAGTTTCCTTAACAGCTTTTTAAACCACAGAAAAGATGTTCTGACAGACATCTGTACACATGTTGGCTTATCCCCAGTTGACAGCACAAACAAAGCATTCAAAAACGTGTCGATCAAACATCTTCCATTCAGCAGAAGCAACACGGAGCTAATATATTTGAGTCAGTGCGCCTTTAGCTTGAGAGAGGCTGTTAATTATCACTGAATAGATGATGTAAGAACATTAAAGATTAATAAGACTTTATCAAACTTTAAACAAATGTAATATTCAGTTTAATCATGCACGTTTTTTTCCTTGTCAAGGCCGAGCCCCATCCCTTCTCCTCTCAGGGGAAGCTTGAACATCTGTCTGCATCTTTAAGAAACATCCTTGGGCTGTAAGTTCACTGTTAATCAGACCGAGAAGCGCATTCCCTTCCCCAGAGACAAGCTCTTTCACTAAACACTGCTGCTTTTACTATCTGCTTCTTTAGAATGAGTTTGCAGAAATACTGCTTTCCTGGATCAATTCTACTGAGGCGATGAAAGCACCGAGGCTCAAAAGAGCATGAAAAAAAGGAAAAAAGTGTGTTAAGAAAAGATCTCCCACACCATTACTCCACCACCAGCAGCCTGAACTGTTAATACAAGGCAGGATGGATCCATGCTTTCTTGTTGCTCATGCCAAATTCTGACCCTAACAACCGAATGTCGCAGATCGAGACTAATCAGACCAGGCAACGGTTTTCTAATCTTCTATTGTTCAATCTTCTATTTTGGTGAGCCTGTGCGAATTGCGAAGGTTTCTCTTCTGACCTCTGGCATCAACGAGGCATTTTCGCCCACAGAACTGCCACTCACTGGATTTTTTCTCTTTCTCAGACAATTCTCTGTAAACCCTAGAGATGGTTGTGCATGAAAATCCCAATAGATCAGCAGTTTCTGAAATACTCAGACCAGACCGTCTGGCACCAACAACCATGCCACGTTCAAAGTCACTTAAATCACCTTTCTTTCCTATTCATATAGACAGTTTAAACTGCAGCAGATCGTCTTGACCATGTCTACATGCCTAAATGCATTAATTGCTTGGCTGATTTGCATTAACAAGCAGTTGGACAGGTGTACCTAATAAAGTGGCCGGTGAGCACATGTACATAGTGTGTGTGTGTGTGTGTGTGTGTATATATATACATACATACTACACACAACATATAATTAGGAGAGGAGAAGGGGTTAATAATTTTTTTTCTGTCTTATTTTAAATATATTAAATAAAATAAATGCAATAAAAATTATTTGATTTTTACACCTCAATTTAAGTTTTATACTGATAAAGTGTAACACAAATAAGTGTGTGCATTGTTAAAAAAAGAGCAGGTGTGCGGTGGGGGTGCATTTGCCAGCTGTGTACTGTATGACATTCACACAGGTGGGTAGTGGATCCAGACCAAAACAAAAACACCCTTTCTAATGGCTGAGGCGTGTGAGATGAACAGATCCAACGTGCAGCCTCAAAGTCTTAATGGTGTGCAGCAGAACAGAGGTCGAAAAAAATGAAAAAGGATTATAAAAGACAACAAAACAGTGCCCTCTGATTTTACAGAGTAACAGCGCCCTCCACTGTAAGTACGGAGAACAGCAGATCTTGAGCAAATGTCTTAAAATCCTCCTATCTGAACTCACATCCCCATCCAAGTAAGTATTCTAAAATAGTGTTAAATAAAATATTTACTTTTTGGCCCATCCAACCTTTCTTAAATAACACAAAATAAAATAAAGCTATATTAAATAAAAATAAATAATAAAATCATTCATTCATTCATTCATTCATTCATTATCTTTCGGCTTTGTCCCTTTATTAATCTGGGCTCGCTACAGCGGAATGAACCGCCAACTTATCCAGCATATGTTTTACGCAGTGGATGCCCTTCCAGCTGCAACCCATCACTGGGAAACATCCATACACACACTCATTCACACACATACATCACGGACAATTTAGCTTATCCAATTCACCTTGACCGCATGTTTTTGGACTTGTGGGGGAAACCGGAGCACCCGGCAGAAACCCAAGCCAAAACGGGGAGAACATGCAAACTCCACACAGAAACGCCAGTTGGGCTATGTCGACCAATTTGGCATCATACGATGTCCAATGTGAAACATTGTGATGGACGATGGCATCATCATCATAGGCGTCAATAAATTAATTATTCATGAATAAATAATTAATTCATACCGTTTCAACTACCTGACCCGTATGGTCTTAGTTTTACCCATAACCAAATCATAAATAAATAAAGATAAGTTACACACAAATTATCATGTCAATCACTTTTTCCGTAGGACTCTGCCATGAATAGGCAGAGCAAACTGTGTCATTATAATGGCGTCGACAAGCATGGTTGATAAAAAAGGTGCACAACCAACAGGAACCAACCAACAGTTTCTGAAGTTTTCGCTAAAATTAAAATTATTAAAAAGTACAAGCAGGAAAGCAAAAGATTGAAGCAGTGTACTGATGCTGTGACACGTTACCTGATAGATTCAAAAGAGAGAAAAGTTGTTAGAGACGAGATGAATTAAATATCAAGTTTAACAACTACAGTGAGACACGATCCAGCGGTACATCCTTGATAAACTGTCCGACGTGAACTGCTCAAAGCATCCACTGAGCTGGAGCTCAGAAGAGTGCATGACAGTGTGTGTGTGTGTGTGTGTGTGTGTGTGTGTGTGTTATTTTTGTTGTGCATTTTCAGCAAGTGGTACTCGTATAGTGTTTGCAAAAGGGGCCGGGGCGGAGGATCGCGATGCCGGGTCTATCGACCTAACCCTAATGCCAATTGACCCAGCCGAGGCTCGAACCAGCGACCTTCTTGCTGTGAGGCGAACTTGCTACCCACTGCGCCACCGTTCAGCCCATAATAAAATAATATATATAATAAATCTAAACTTATATCCATAATATATCTAAATAAATATCTAAACATAATATATATAAAACAACATATATAGACAATAAATCATGTCCAATTATGCAAAATATTTTATGAATTTTCAATAAAACAACGAACAATAAATGTCTGATCTCCTTGTTAGTCATTTGCAGTCATTCTGTTTTAGATAAGTTTGGTACTGTGACCAAATTTCAACTGACAAGTACCAAAGAAGAACCGCAGACAAATTTTTTTAAATACATCACAGAAGAAAAGAAAAACACAAAGCTTTTTTTTTCTCCTGGTATTGATTTAATAAATTATTGAATGCTGACCTTTATTCATACTTGTCATTTGAAAAAAATATTATTCAAATAAAATAAAAAAATTGTGAATTTCAAAGAGAGGATATGCTTTTATGTACAAATAAAATATTTAAGCTGTTTGGACAGACATATGTGCATGTATGGTGTATAGACCGTCATATTGGGGTGATATAAACACACCCAGTCCTTTTTTTTCAATCTAGCAACATTAAAACGGTGGACCAATTGGAGCGGTTTTCAGACCGACCGCAACTTTACGTAAGAGTGCGGTCCCCCCGCCCACCAAATTGATTGACAGCTGCGCGTATTAACATGTCCCGGTAGTCACGTGTATAATCATATTAACAAAACCAGACAAGCGCAAAGCAACCGGGAATAAACGAGCTGTTCAACTCGCTAGGATCATCAATCATCATCAAATGTGATCAAGAGTGAGTTTCATACGTTTAAAATGTTTTAAAACAGAGCATGTGTGTAATGAATTACAGCGATTTACTTCAGCTTTACTTCATCAGCACAGCCGCGTGTCAGAACAATTATAAAAGAAAATGCTTCAGTCCCGTTTTGTGGACGTTAAATCAGGTTTATTTTGTACATTAACATTACAGATATTTATACTGCAGTGGAGATTAACCTGTAGCCTGTCACATTTGCGTGCAAAAAGAGTGCAAAGCTAAATGCGCGCTCTGTCTGTCTGTGTGTGTGTGCGCGTGTGAACTTTGTAACGACATTGTGTGTGACTCAATGCAACTGCACAACAATACTCATTGGTTAAGTTCTTACTGTAGTATTTCTCACAAACGCTATGTGAGATCTGCTTCCTTTAAGTCTGTCTGTTGTCTGACGCGACCGAGGGAGGAGATTTTGGCACGCAGAAATGCACGTAGAAACAGTGGGCGGGGAGGACTAGCCTTCAAGGCGCAGTACGACAAAACAGCCCCCTAGTGAAAAAATGTATAAAATAGAATCTTGCCAAAGGTATAATGAAAAATCTGATGGGTGTTTTGAGCTGAAACTTTACAGACACATTCTGGAGACGCAAAACACTTATATTAAATCTGAAAAAAGGGTAACCTAGGTGCCCTTTAACATCAAAACTAAATTATCATGGTTAATTATAACAACATTCATAAGACATTCATCTGAGAAGCCAAAAGAGTGAATTTCTCCAAGCTTTCGATTTATATTTTCAAGCAGAGCGCTGAGACTTGTCAATAAATTATTGAGAGTAACAAAGATGTTTCTGAAAAGTGTCTGCTGTTAAGTGCCGTTTAGTGTGATTTACAACCATCCACATCTGCTCAGAGAGTGAAGCTAACAATGGCGTGTTTGTGGTCTGCATTTGACCTGCTATCCGTTTTAACAACCCGCGGAGGGAGGCGAGACAAATAGACCCATGCGCATCACAGCATCACGTCAGAAACAGAAAAGCAGGCAAATAAACACTTCAAGACAGACATGACTCATATCTAATAATGCTAACACCAGAGTCAAATGTTTGCCATGTCTTCAACGCTATTCTGAGATCTCTGACCTTTCATCTGACATGTTTGGGTGCCATTTTGAAAAGGGCAGACATGACAGTGAGATCTTTGTGCATACACAAAAACTGAGGGATTCACCAGCAGTTCTGTCATGTTATAAACAATCCTCACACACTTATAGGAGACCTCTGATTTATGCCTCATGTGTTTTACTAATACTGTGTAGTGGGAAAATGTTTCAGATTTTAGGGATGGAAATGTTTGACGATTCTCTTAATTTGTAAGATTGTGAGACCGGATTTCATAATGGTTATGATTTAAACACTTTTTTTAGTGTTAACTTGGCTTTAAGTACACTGTTTTCACTTGTCTTTGAAGGGATTCAACCAGAAATGAACAATGCAATGCCAATGTTGTGGGTTCGAACTTCGAATCCCAGAGAAGTCAAAATCTGCCACATTAACTACGTATATAACTATGAATATGTTGTCGTTTACTCACCTCCAATTTCATTCATTCATTCATTTTCTTCCGCTTAATCTGTGATTTATCAGAGGTCACCAAAGCGGAATAAACCACCAACTATTTCAGCATATATTTTACACAGCAGATGCCCTTCCAGCTGCAACCCAGCACTGGGAAACACCCATACACTCTCACATTCACACACGCACTCATACACTACGGACAGTTTAGTTTATCCAATTCACTGATAGCGCATGCCTTTGGACTGTGGGGGAAACTGGAACACCTGGAGCAAACCCACACCAACATGGAGAGAACATGGCAACTCCACACAGAAATACCAACTGGCCCAGTCGGGACTCGAACCAGTGACCTTCTTGCTGTGAGGTGACAGCGCTAACCATTGAGCCACTGTGCCACCTCACCTCCAATTTCTAAACCTAAAAATATGATTGCATCTGACTGAGATTCAATGAACAGACATTTCTCAAAATATTTTAAGTTTCGAGCAACATCTGGGTAAGTGACAGTCATTATTTTTTTGAGTGTGTAAAAGAATAAATGGTGGTGATATTGGATATTAGATGTTGTGATGCAGCTGCATTTTCACTGGCAGTAAATGAATGCTTGGAGCACAGAACAAATAAAACATTAAAATAAAGAGTTTTAAAGCCATTTTAATGTCATTAGCGAATATGAAAAGCTGCTCAAGTAAACATGTCATTTCTACACATGCGCTGGAATAAATAGAGAATTATAATACTGCACTGTAACTTTATAACAGTCTGGGGGTATTATTAATTACTCCAGGTTTGTTTTGTTTTCCATAGAAAGCTGCAGAAATCTCAGGGTCTCTGATACTGACAAAAAAAAAAAAGTATTCAGGCACACTGTCGTGAATTACCTAATCGAAAGACCTAATCTAATAGTCGAAAAGTGCTTACACTCGCAGTATGTTCCAGCTAGGTCTGCACAATATATTGTTTCAGCATTGACATCGCGAGTATACACAACGTTGAGTCTGGATTATAATTTAGAATTTCGCAAGTGTTTTTTGAGGCCTGTGACTGTGTGAGAGATTTAAAAGCATTCAGGCATACCAAATTGTACTGTTTGTAACTTTGACAAATGAAAAATAATTACATTTCTTTAATTGTTTATAACTCAAAGACTATGCAGTATTATTTTTTTTAATTTCTTGATACCTGAATACAGTTTGACTCCTCGGAAAACCATACAGTAAAACACTGTTTATTGAATTTGTATATATTTTATGCATATGCACTCCCCTACAGAATCATCCTTATCAGTTTTTTAAATTGCACATTCTTTCCAAATTGTTATGCAACTAATCTAGTGAAATTGTATTGATATAGCAACATATAATCGCAGAATTAAAAATAATAATAAAAAATTGCAATGTTAGATTTTTGTGCAGCCCTGGTTGCAGCATAAACAAAAGCTGACAATGGCATTTTGACTTTAATCAAGTCAACCAAGAGGCACCAAAAAAAGAGCACCGTTGTTGCCACTGTGTTGTCATAAAATCCATCAGATTTAGCTTTACTTTGTAAAACTTTGCTTCGTTGCTCTAGGGACCATCTGTTAATTACATCCACAGTTCAAAAACAATGACAATTAACTGAAGTTTATAGTAAAGGCCTAGCAGTTAGAGTGACTTAGTGAACAAAGCTTTTCTCAATAACATGATGTATACGCAGACATTGCACAATTATATTAGAAAGCAAAATGCTGCAACTTTTTTCCACATTCTATGTACAGTATGTCACTACTGTACATTACTACTGTCCTACAGATGATATTAGGCCAATCTTTCTTCATACAGTACACAATTATTTCAGATTAAAATATTGTTGCAATTGACCCTTCGCTAAGCGACACCCAAAAAACGCCACCCACCAATCGTGGCTTAACAACCGTAGCTACGCGCCTGGGCTCTGTCAAGCTTTCGCTGTCAAAAGTTTGGATGGGATGGTGGAATTTTTTCCCTTTTCAAAACCAAAAACTCAAGAGAAATGGCAACGTAGATCAAGCTGTGTGAAGGGCACTAAAGGAGTGGAGATAAGTTGGTTTTGTTTTGATATTCCTGACACATTTAGTGATAGACCGACAGCAACATCTCACACACCTCTTACTCCAAACAGATCTAAACTAAGTTTCCTACAAAAATACAAAGCTGGTTATGTTTCACAGCTGTCTTTTTCTTTTTTTTTAACTCGATATTATGTGCACTGCTCCGTTTTAAGCCTTCGCCATAGTAACTTAACGTTAGTCATACTGATAGAGAATCGGTCATAATGAGTTATTGATCCGGAAAATACGAATCTGTTGCTAACTTTACTGAACTTCATATTTCCATCTATTTCAAGCTACGAATATTTGATATTACAAATCAACAGAACAAAACAGAGATGTGATCACAAACTGAGCACTTGCGATCAATATACTTTACCAGCAGCTGTTTTTCATTCATTTATAAAGAGCACACAAACATACTGACAGTAATAGGTAACTTACTGTACATTGTTATGGGTCAATGATGCTAATATTCGACACAAGTCCGCCAATTTCCCCTGTCTGGCTGCTCTTGTTATGAATGCGTGTTTCCTCGTCGGTTAGAAATGCTATATTTCATTGCACAACAATAGTCTATCAGGTTTTTTGGCTAAATATACAGAAATCACGGTTTAATTTGTTATTATTAGGTTATTTTTAAATTTCATCTCTCCTGCTGTGCATGAACTAAGCTGTTGAATGGTCAGCATATGAGGCGGCTAGGCTAAGCTAGCTTCAGTTTTGACTGAATTATTCTCTAATCGGTTGCCTATTATGTCGTGAATATACCCCTGTAATGCATACTGCAGTCCTTTTTTGTCTGGCGTTCTCGGATCTCTCACCTGTTCGCCAAAAATGACATTGTATCGCTGGCAATGTCTGACACCGGCGCAAACACATTGTAAAAGCCGTGCCAGGCACGAAAGCTTGACAGGCGTAGCAACAGTAACTAAGGAGGGCGGGGCTTAGCAAAGGGTCAATTCACCTTAATACCATTTTTTTAAGATTTGTAGTTCATTCTGACTGGCCAGACTGAATGATTGCTGCACACATTTAGTCAAACCCTCCCGTTATACGTTTACAGTACAGTATCATTTTAGAAAACAAAAATACAATCTTAGAGTCCTGAACTTACTTTTTATAGTGTATATGTTTACACATCTTTTACTACTAGTTCATCCAGAAATGAACAATTCTGTCATTAATTTCTCAACCTGCTTTAACCCTAGTAACTTTTATAGTTGAGGGAAAATACTATGATAAGTCAATAGGTGCCAGCTACCAACATTCTTCAAAATATCTTCTTTTATGTTCAACAAAAAAGAAACGTGCAAATAGGTTTTGAAGTAAAAGGTAAGTAAATGATGTCTGAATTAAATTTTCTGTGTGAACTATCTCTTTAATGCTCATATGATGGGGGAAAGTATACAAATAAACATTCATTTTCAAAATGCTCTGACAAATTTGGTGAGCAAGAAAAAAAAGCATGCTTTTATCGAAATGAATTCCACTTTAATTCATTAAATTACTTTTGTGTTCTGCAGATGAAAAAGACATTAAATTTTCTCTGACATTAGTGTGAGTAAATGATGACAGAATTGTCATTTTTTGGGTGAATCATTCCTTTACAAGAAACTGAATTCATTAACACATTACCAACAAAACAATTATGAGAATTAAACATTTCACTCATTTGACAGGCCTAATTATAACATAACAGAACTCAATTACAACACCACAGCAAAACAGCTACTACAAAGCAAATCAGACTCAACATTTATGAAGGCAAGAAAAAAGGAAAAAAAGCCTATATTGGTGTGCAGGGACCAAGTTCATTCATCCCCTGGGAGCTTTTCCAAACAACAACTAGGCAACATCAAGAAAACACAATCTCCTGAGTAGCGTGGCAAAGATCAGTCTTCCTGACAGCATCGAAAAGACAAGCTCTGACCCCATCATACACAGAAGAAAAAGAACAAACTGCTGGAACTAACTCGCTGTAAAAGCCACCATCAGCCACACATCTATGAGCATCAGGAGGTCATGGTCTGAACACAGCACTTTCATCAATACTGAATCACAGATCATCCCTGCATCCATGACAGCAGCTAAAACGCCTTTTAATGGTCAGATGGACGGATATCTATCACACACAGAGCATGACGGCCTTCAATTAGAGCTATTACAGGGCGGCAGGGATCAATATGGTGTGTGCCATGAAGGACGAGGACAGGGGAAGGATGAATCTGGTTGTCCACAAAGGGTACAGTTGAAGAGGAGGCCTTCAGGAAAGCATATGGAGTCAATATTCGAATCTTACAAGGTCAAAAAATCCATAATTTTCATTTTTGTTGAAATATTAAGCAGATTCTTCTGCCTGAAAAGATAAAAAATGAGATACAATGATGTTTTTATCAATACTCAAAATAGGTGCACTTTTTAGGAAAAAGCTAAAGTGGTCAAGAAATATTCTTGGTTACCTGTAAATTCAGGTCAAACAAAAGAGTGCGCCTTAAGTGTTATTAATAAATACCACACTACCATTATGTGCACTGTAAAGCATGCTAGGTTCCACTCAATCAATTTGTGTTGGGACAACATGCATGAATGAAGTTAACTTAATAATTTTTACAAATTTAAATGGATTGAACATTAAAAAAAAATTAAGTTGTCCCAAAAAGATTTTGTTTTGTCCCCCAAAACAATTGTGTTGTTTTAGTTGTGTTGTTGTTGTTGTGCTGTTTAGTTTGAACAATCAGCAAATGTTGTTGTATATATTTATATTTATTTCTTTATTAATAAAATAATACAAATAAATAAAAAATATAAAGATAATGGTAATAATAAGAAGAAATATAAACTTGAGAAATGCTCTTGCTTTAGGTTTGTCTATTGGCTCACAGTCTGTGTTAGTAGCAGGCTGACATCATTTTGATCATTGTGGAATTTTCACCTATGATATATTGTCATTTTTCTGAATTTAGTAATGCCATAACATTTGGATAAATTTGCAGCAATTTTTGTAAATATTTCATTATGATGTGGTGATAGTGATCACAATGAAGTAGTATCTCTCTCTTTCTCTCTCTCTCTCTCTCTCTAGCAGATATGCCCAAACTGGGGCCCGCGGGTCAAAGTTGGCCCATGGTAACCTTTGATTTGGCCCACCATTCTTCCTGAGAAGAGAGGAAGAATTATGGGAATTGTGTTTAGAGATTGTCATTTCAAATCTAAAGTAACCTTTTGTTTATTTGTTTTATTGTTAAAAGCTAGCTAAAATTAAATGTTTCAATTAAATGGTGTAAATTAATTAGATTTAGTTTAAATGTACTGTACATACTGACACCTGATGGACAGAAGAAAAATCAAGGCAAAAGCAGATTCTGCTTGACTGGTGTATTTAGTGTTGAACTCCACTGTGTTATAAATGTGATTGTATATGTTTTTATTGCAATATGTTATTATTTTAAATGTCATACTGCATTAGTTAATACGATTTAAAGTAATGTTTTCTAATAAGTTAACAAAATATCCATGGCAACTTGCAATATATAATGTAATATAGTTTGGTATATTTACTTTCGCCCAACAGCTCTCAATGATATTTGTTTTGTGGCCCTTTATCCAAAAAAAAGTTTGGGCACCCCTGCTCTATAGTGTTCTTATTTACATGTATGCATATCTTTGGATAAAATCATCTGCCAAATGATTTATTGCAATTGTAATAAAATAATAATTTTAATGTTCTTTCATAAGAGTGACTCTCACCTCAAGACATAAAACAGCAATTACAACACATTTTTACAGAATAATTAACATCTATTTAATTACCTTTAGATTTTTCCAAAAATTGGCACCATTTACTCAAACACCATCATTAAGGATTGGCATGTAGTGAAGGCATGAATTTAACCAGCAAAATGCAACGTTTATGGCAAACGGCTGTAGCGAATCAGCCAAAATCTTTGCCTTTTCTTTAGCCAATTTGCGTGATTTCTCTAAACCTGTCGCTAAGAAACAAGAGAAGAAAGAAAATAGCCTCGTTTAGCAATAAAGCCAATCTCCTCCCTGGCTGCTAAATTAGCTTTGGGTGAAATAGAGCCAGAGCTATTAATCTTGTGCAGAATTAATCATTTCCGATGAGTAATTTGCACGCTGCACCCCGTCTGCAGGCTAATAGAAAGCAGGGCGGGGAATTAGAATAGACAGATGAATATTAGATCACGCCTCTAACGTGCATCCCACTTGGATAAAGCACAGACAAGGTGGCCGTTGGTTTACGTCTTTAAAACAAACAAAGACAAGCTTTAGGGAATTAACTTTAAATATACATTGGATATGAACGATGTATTCACTAAGATCTCTCAGAGAGTCACAAGGGACAAACTCACACTGTTAACACTGCTGATATTCAGACACTTGGGAAGAACACCAGTGGGTCTAATGAAGTATAAGGTAAAATATAGACAAATGAATAGTGCTTCTGTATATAAAGCAAGCAGAAACGCACAGGCAATGGAAATTATGTGCATAATCCATTATAGCTGTCATTCATAGTCCCCAAACTCCCAAATGAGAATCATGCTAACCCAGATTAGTTCAGTCTCTGTGGTCTTTTAACCATTTAACCATGTAACTAGGCCCAATTCACACAAGCAAAGCACCTACATACTACAATTTAGAAGTCGATCTTATAATTCGATGAGTATGCATTTTAATTGGTGATTATAAATGTGAGCTAATATACTGTAGATTGCATAACACATAAGATGAAAAGGGCTTACACGTTAATGCAATTCTTTGTTCCCAGACCTGAAATAACTGTAATGGTTTCAAACAGGATTGATCCGTTATTAAAAATCAACCCACTTGGCACTCACATTGGATGTGACAATGCGGATTCTTGCTTGATGAGTCTGATGTCACACATGAACATTTTTGTGTCAGATGTAAAAGCAAATAATGAGTAGTTGGCTATTGACTCAAAAAACTTAATTAGCTGTAAGTTTACTTAAGCAATCCAAGATATAGTTATTTTTTTTCATCAGTAGAATATTAAAGATTTTGATCTGAAACTGTGGTCTTTAGTGATTCATTGAATGCAAGTCAACAGTTAACCACGTGTTGAGACTCGAGAAATAAGCTCTTATCACCCCCCTAGTTCATAGTTAATGAATATTTGCAAACAGCTTTGCAAATTGGTTAAAACTACAGCTAGTGACACGCACTTAAAAGCATTGGTATAACATTGACTTGTATAGAAAAAAATCTGCATGTATGTGCATCCATAATTAGTCAATTATAAGCATCATTTTGAATAGATGTGCATAAATGTGTAAGGGAGTATATTTAAAGAGGGAACCCACAATGAATCTAACATTAAATCATGCAAAATGACTGTAACCAAAAATAGTAGTATGTTTACAACCGCAGTACTTCAGAAAAATTATTATGTGTAGAAAGCTGCTGTCTGAATGAATGAATGAATGAATGAATCCCACTGATGCTAATTTCAGCAACACTGTACTACTCTATTTACACTGCTGTTTGAAAAACAGCGTTTGTAAAGAAACTAAAAAAAACAGAGCAAATGATGTGACATTACATAGAGTGTTTGCTTTAATTTGTAGAGAAATCAACCTATGGATGGCTTAAATAGGGGTCTCTCTGCATTGTTCAATAATTTAAGAAAGTATTAACCCAAGCAAAAAAAATAATAAATAAATAAATGACACCCTCAAAGATATAAAAATGTCACTAGCTGGGTTTCCATCACCCTGTGTTATTGTGCATTTTTAAGTATCACATGAGAAACCATTGATGGAACTGGCAAATTTTGAATAATCCATCCATCGATCGCTCATTTATTTTCAACCGTATATCTGGGGCCGGGTCGCAGGGGCAGCAGTCTCAGGAAAGGACCCCAGACCTCCTTCTCCCCAGACATTTCCTCTAGCTCCTCTGGTGGAATCCCAAGGCATTCCCAGCCAAGCATAGTCTCTCCAGCGTGTCCTGGTTCTTCCCCTAGGTCTCCTCCCAGTAGGACAAGCCTGGAACACCTCCCTAGGTAAGCAAATGCCTGAGCCACTTCAACTGGGTTTTCTTAATGTGATAGAGTAGCGGCTTTACGCGGAGTTCCTACTCGGTGACAGAGTTCATCACAGTCAAATTTCTAATACAAATTGCTTAACTTGCACAATGTTTTTAGGCTTGCTTGAGGTGGTTTTAGTCTTGGCGAAAAAGGGTTAATAATGGGAGATGGAATTGCCTTTGCCAAATAAAGTCTGATATTGTGAACATTATGTAATGTAATGGGTATTTATATAGCGCATTTATTGTGTATGGCCATACACCCAAAGTGCTCTACAATCATGAGGGGGTCTCTCCACACCACCACCAGTGTGCAGCATCCACTTGGATGATGCCACGGCAGCCACAAGACACCGGCGCCAGTGTGCTCACCACACACCAGCTATTGGCGAAATGGAGAAACAATGATAGAGACAATTCTGTGGATGGGGATGATTGGGAGGCCATAAGGGCTGATGGAGGGAATTTGGCCAGGGCACTTTTTATGAGAAGTTCCATGGGATTTTTAATGACCACAGAGAGTCAGGACCTCGGTTTAACGTCTCATCCGAAAGACGACGCTCACTGACAGTAGTGTCCCCTTCACTTTACTGGGCCATTAGGACTCACACAGACTGCAGGTTGAGCACCGCCTACTGGTCTCACTAACACCACTTCCAATACTAACAGTTTTCCCATGTGGTCACCCATCCAGGTATTGACCAGGCTATAACTACATGTTACACCAACGTGACTCCATTATGCTTGCTTTGATTACTGTTGATCACTAGGTTTCCAATACTAATATCAGCCACTTAAATAAAATGAAATAATATAATGAAATGCAGCTAATTTCACTTTTTTTTAACAAGCTTTTAAAGATTCCCTTCATGTTAGGATGAAAACCCAGCTACTGATGCAAATAGTCTTACCACCAACCAAACAAACAGACCTCTTCAGCCAAACCCTCTCTAATCACTGTATTTTCAATCCAGTCAAATCTGGTATATAGTAAGGATAAACCAACATCAAGCAGCAAGATCTTTAAATGATTTGGTAGAAAAGCCAAAAAAAAAGAAAAGAAATAAAAACTCTTTCATATGAAACAGCAAAGCCACATTTCCCCAGCACTGTAAACACAGACACAGTGGATCTAAATGAAGCAAAAAAATGTTTCTCTGTAATAAAACATCAGAAGAATTGTTGGTCTCCTGTGATTTCAGCGAGCCCACAGTTACTCTAATTATAGCAGAGAACAGAAGTTTTACCAGCATGGTCAACGGTTATGTTTTCACTTTTGCACTGACAGGAACATGACGCCACTTTTAATTAGCAGAGGAGATTGAAACCTTTATCTGTCATACACATCTTTGATTAGTACAAAATCAGACGGGCCATTACGCATTGTGACTGTGAACATCATTAAAAGATTACAACCGTACCTATATAAACGGTCATATAAATGGTCAGCAATGTATTGGGAAATCAAGTGAAAAAATTATTCTCTCAAGGCATGTTAGACGTTTAGCTAGCCTGAAATGAAAGCAATCATATAGTACTTTAGGAGTAAACAGTACAGCAATAAAGATAATGAACACTACAGACTTCACATTATAACTACGTAGTGTTCATAGCCTGTAATTGTATTACATCGGGATGTGATGTAATTTCATCAACATGCGCATAGTTGATTTTTCTAGCCAAATTGCTAACTGTTTTATGACAAATACAACGCTGTGTCATTTTAATTCCCATCCAAATCTCATCTCTGCAGTAGAGCTGCTATTTGGCACCCGAATAATGATTACTTTTATTAGTATATTAGGTTCACTGAACTAACAGAGCGTCCCTCTATTTGTAATGCAGCAGTCATTCTCAGATCAGCATATCGTCTCTGAATCAATATAATCTCACCCATCCGGACATGATATGCACAATATTCATGAAGCTCATTAATTCCATTTCATTGTTTTTTGTGTGTTTTCATGTGCAATCAAACCTGTTATTATGCTAATTCAGCTAATTAAACATTCTGCCAAAACGAAACAGCGTTTTTCGACAGCTAATTGCATACAAGAGGAAAAATATGAATAACCCAAGCTTTTCAAATGATCACAGAAATGTAATCCTAACAACATTAATATAAAAACAATATGGCCAATGCAAGACTAATATCACTATTTGCATTGTTCAATATTGATACATAGATTTTGAAGGAGCGGTTAGTGTTTAAGAATTCAGCAGGGAATTTAAAAACCAACTTAAGGTTTAAAGCTGATAGTTTTACTATAAGACACTTATTTTTCTGCAGGGTTTTGTGAATTGCATTGAAGGAACCCAAATATGGATTTTGGAAACTGAGCCATGTTCACTTGCATTTCTCGATGACTAAAACCAAAAGTCAAGCCTGCGTTGTGCTGAAAGAAAATCTAATTTATTAATTTTATTAATAGAAATTTTAGCTTCAAAAATATATTTGTAAACATTTTAATTAAAACTAACTTACATTTACTTAAAACACTCTATAACTAAAAACAAAATGTTTTTTATTGGCAATTCATTTATATGAAAACTGCATTTTGAAATTTCAAAGAGCAAGATTTTAAAAAGCATAAAATTACTGTGTCTACGTAAACTACAAAAACTTGTTCGAACACACATGATGATGTTGTGTTTATCTGAGTAACATGCTCAGTCTATTGGCATGTGCAAGTACTTGACAATCAAAACAACAATGGCAGACTATAGGGGACTGTCTTCATACCTCACTTAAATGATCTAAGATGATTTGGCAGATCCTAAATCTTTTCACTTAATAACTGATCTCTGGCTAATTTGGTTGTTCAAACAAGTTTGTGAATCAGATTAAAATGTCTGGATAAACTGACCTGAGATCGCTGTGTGTGTTGTGAAGGACAAATCTATCGAAATCATCATCAGCAATGCAACGATTGGCTGATGGCAGAGCAGCGTAATGACATCATCTGATTAATATTTAATTATCCATGTGAGCAAAATTACATGAAATTCGTAGTAAATGGTTTGTTAAATACGCAAAAACTTTCCACATTTGTTGTGGGCTGCATTCGTTATACTATCATGTGTCAAGAGTATTTAGCAATTTATTTAGTTTTACATTTAGAGCTGATTTTCTTTATTATAGTAGGCCTGTTCATGTTTCTTAATAAATAGCGATTCAAATTAATTTTGCAAAAAATAAAGTGTCTGCAACTTTTGCGAAGCATCAAATCACCAGCATATTATCTGTCAAAACCTGTGCATGACTGCATAAATTAATCTATCCTTAAAAAATGAGAATATTGGCTATGTCCATTAACATACACAAATTGTACTAAAGCTGGGTCGGTACCTTAAAATAGTACGCATCTGTATCAAAAAGGTCCATATTAATTCATGTTCTCTTGGAACCCCTTGGGGAGAGAACACCCCCGTGACAGTTTTTGTACTTTTATTTCCGAGTGTAGATTGCATAACAGTTTTAAAAACTTCTATTTATATAAATTTTACTATTTTTCCAAGTGTTTGTAATCTAGCTTATAGGTTACTACTGTAAGAAAATGTACAGCATTCAGTACATACTTTCTTCTGCCCTCTGCCAAATGTACTTATTTAGCCTATGCAGCTAGCTAAACATAAATGGCTTCAGTAAACACTCGTGAGACAGTTTAGCATGTACCAGTTGTGATATTTCTTCCTTATTTTTCTTCCTTATTAAACTGTAACAGAAACAATAATGCCATGAATACACATCCAGTGTCCTTGTACATACATGAATGTGACTATATTCCTACTTTTGCATGTCAACAAATCAAACATAATATTAATATAATGTTAAACATCATATGCTGTTAAACTGCATACTAGCATATAGCATGCTATAAGCTAGCACATGGGAAGACAGGTACCGTGGCTCCATTCACTTCACTAACAAATCTACCGCACTGTAACACCAAAAGGTTATAATATTACTATATACATACGCAAATTAATTCACATTTAACTTACAGATCATGCCTCATCAAGGGCAGAATACCAAACAGTAAGCAGAGACACAGCATTAAGGTCTTTCCACGGCAAGTGCTTGTACAAAATGGCTGCTCTGTAATTGTTCTTATGATAAACACTGCCATCTTGTGGTCACATAGCAAAAAGTAGCATGTAACTGTGAATAGGAAAAACAGAGTCACTGCTTTCTAAAGAAATGTCACCTTTTACAGACCAAATTACTAAAAACTTTTAATTACCATAATCTTAATACAGAAGAAAACATTAAGGGGCAGAATATACTTTTTTTTTACTATTACCTTTGCTTGAAATGACCCAATTTAATCCTGTTTATATGAAATAAGCCTGCTGCCGAGCAGGTTTGAGCTACCAGAACTGTAGCTATGACAACAACTCTCGGATCAGTTTTAAAGAACGAAACGATCCTAGATCGTGTCAAATCGTCAATAACCAAAATCCGCTAATTGAGTAATTCGCGTACAAAGAATGGCCCCCACGACTGTGCTGCTCTGATACAGAGTGATGTTACCACCTACTGGCCTAGCAGATATAACAGGGCCTTTTTAGTCATTTCTTTCTAGGTATTCACCTAAATTGGTCCAAATCAACAACTAGTAACTCTTTATATTTGGAAAATATGCCCAAACTGATTTTGTTTTAAAATGTTAACTGCAGAATGCAAGACACCTAGAGCTTGCATTTCAGGCTGATGTTGACAACATGTTTCAAAACATTCAGATCAAGTTGTCAGATATGTCTGCAGAAATTCATAGCACTGTCAATCAACAAATCCCACAATAGGTTTTGTAAATGAATACAAATTTAGTGCAACTTAATCAACCAGATTCAGATATTTGTAGAGCTTGACTAGAAGTGTATTCTCAGGCTTTTTAGAAAAGCTAAAGCCTGACTTTTTTCCAACGTCTCTCGATCTCCCTCTCACTGATGAGAAGCCGAGAGAATGTGAATAGGGCTTAGGTATAGAAAGAAGGAGGGCAGGAAATACCACTGGTTGGGTTTTCTGTAGTTGTCTGCTGTACTGAATGTTCCGGAGCACCTCTGCTCTCAGCTGGAGTCTGGCGGTGCGAAGACTGGCTTGGAAACAGAGTTGATCAGGATCCTGTGGAAGACTGCAACCCTCCAGAATTCTAATGGAACACAATAGAGCAGAATGAGAATGAGAATGGAATGCCACTGATAGAAGGAACTGAAATAAATATTTTACACCGTGCCTCTTGGCCAGAACAAATATTGATGAGGAAACGCCAGAGCCATCAATAAGCCCTTTCCCTCAACGGAGTCATTTAGCTTGACCCTGCGAATCTAAGCCATTTCATCCTCTGTAATAACAAGATTACGTCTCAAAGCACAAACACTATAATCTAATCTTTTCCATGAATTTTAAGCGTGAGAATGAGAAGTATGATTTGTTTCCAAATTGTTTGTTGAATCTGCCGCTTTTGGCAGCACCATTCCATGAAAAATAATCACGGGCAGGTCTGACCTCTTATTCTTTCAAAGCTCCATCAGGAAAAACATCATTACCGCCACCTTCAAGGCCAATTGATGTCTCGCTCCTCAAGCAACATTATACACCATATGAGAGCTCTGAATTGAATTCTTGCTGTCAAGCTGCACAATGCTGTGGTTTAAAGCAGCCAGGCTGAATCAGCTCAAAGCTGCTTTTCATAATGGCACCATCTATTCATGTCAGGATTAATTATTTACATTTTGCATGAACCTGATGATTTCCTTCATTTACACTCAGTCAGCTGTGTTAGCTGGGTGAAGGAAACGGGGGCAGTGTAAACACTGCTAATAAATTAAGCTCAATTCCTCTGCCACATCGCATTTGCACCCATTTGCCTCTGATTGTGCTTGTTTATGTTCCATCTGCTTGAAAAGGAGTAGCAGGGACCGTAGGAAACTCATTCAGTGGCAAATCGTTAGAACTAATGAATTCTATTTCAATGCCCTCTTCATGCACCCCCTTCCATCTCCTTCACTTTTCCAAAAAGAAAACATTTTTATGACTACACCAATAAAACGCCCCCAAAAATATGCCATTAAATTTATGAACAAACAAAATACATTGGCAGATGATGTTACAAATAATTTACCCTAAAACAAAAAGTTATTTAGTATCCTTTGGGACCTCCAGAAAGTAGGTGACTTATTGTGGTGTTTACATTAACAAAGATATTTAGATTTTAAGACTGTCATGAAAACACTCGGCTGCAGGTTAAACAAAATAATAAATGTCAATAATGTTTAGTTTCTTGAACAGATCCTTGAACATATCTTAATCTATCATCAGGAGAAATGGGAATTAATTTTGTTTTGCCTAATTTTATTTTTATTTAATGCTTTTGTAGCATTTCACAAAAATGCTAAGAGCCAGCAGCATTTATGAACCACCATTTAATTGTTTTTCCATTTATTTATGCTTTTGAATTGCATTATGGGACCTTGTTCTTAGACATTTATTGACATTTTTAATGCTGCGTTCACACCAGACGGGGATGAAGCGTCAATCGTGAATGATTTACTTGTTAAGTCAACGCAAAGACACAAATAGACATTTTTCATTTCGCGTTACATGTTTTGCGTGAATCAGTCAGCGCGAATTACACGATTTACGCAAATGAAGTGTCTGAGTAGAGCGTTTTGCGCGTTTGACGCACTTAGATCAAACAAAGCATGACTGAGTTATAACAACTTCCTGTTTTGTGGCGAAAAAGTTTGTGAGGCCGCCACAGACACACCCTTCAACAAAAACTCTTGATCTTCTCAATTTAACATTGCCAAGGCCTTTACATAACAATAGCCAATTTTGGTGTTGATCTGTTATAATCCCTAGGAGGAGTTTGTTTAAATACAATGCCCAGAAATGTTTTGAGATTTTGCTCCAAGAGACTTTTGATGGGTGTGCCAATTTTGGTACCACTCAAGACAAAGGGTGACCTATAACTTGGATGACCACTTAGTGGATTAAATTATTAGCAAATGTACATTTTGGGGTGAACCATCCCTTTAAATAATCAGTTAAAAGGGAATTATCTTCAAGACCAAATTGAAAAAAAATATATTTTTTTACAATCACATTTTGGCAAAATATATTTGATGAATCTCTATCATCATGCATCTCTGCTTATCCTTCTCTACGACTGTTTGTCACAAGTGGAAATCTCACATTTACAGAGGCCCGCACAGCTCATTTTCACCCACGCGCATTCACACACAAACATACATCTACACATGCAAACCATTCTCAGATTATTCACACATTGAACAAACAAACACATGGACAGAAAGCAGACTCGCACGCGCCATCAGTGGAATAACCATAATTAGCTTTCAAATGCAGCTGATTAGAGTCATGAAACTGAAAAGGCTTTGCGGAGAAAAAGCAATCTCCTAATCAACCATGAAAATCACGTCTTTCAAGTGCAGTTTAAGCTTATCTGATTTTTCAAACCCAGACAAAACGGCTCACTTCATCTGAACAGCAGAATCTATATGTGGGTCGGCGCTTGAGATGTCAGCATGAGTTTCCGAGAAGCGAATATAACAGTATTGATTGGCAGAAGACAACACATAGGAAGAAGGCCCTTAAACAAGAGCATAACAGCATGAAGAGTTGAACCGCTACATGGCGAGGTCAAAACCCAAACCGGTTAGAAAGGAAAAGGAAAAGAGGAGACAAAGGGAAGGCCATAAATGAAGCACAAAGATGTTTTGACAGGGCTAATCAGCACCAAGCCAAGAGTTCACATTTGTCACGAAGATGAACTCCTCAGACTGTTTTACACAGGAAACCTAGGGGTAGCGAAGAGCTTTCTCAGATAGAGATGCCTCTAAATCTTTCAACACGTTTACTTTGGCCAAGAACCTAATGTAATCCTCTGCTGTCTGACCATAGAAATAGTGAGACCTAGGATGTCTGTCTACTGCATTAAATGTACGCTTGCATTACTATTAGTTACAAAAGCTCTATTCCATGAGATTAGTAGAGTTTGACATGATACTGTTAGTAATTTGGTTTTATAGCATAGATGAAACAAAAACAGCACACAAAAATGGAATCAATTTGTATGATGGATTAAGATTTCGCCAACTGAACATATTCAACAAAACAATCAAAGTTTTCATGCAAAATTTTTAAAATGCTTAGCATTAGGGCTAGGCGATATGACAAAAAAAAATCTATATATTTTTTTTATATCAGTTAATAATAATTATCACGATAAATGTCAAATCTTTATATCTATAAATTTTAAAGGATATAATTCTTTATATCTTTCAATTATCCCTTTGTGCAGCTGATTTAACACATTTTGTCAAAGGTTTTAGCTGTATGACAATATAAATAAAAAATAAGAATAAACAAAAGAACAATCTTAATCATTTTCAGCCTTTACTGTTACGTTTTCAACAACCCAACACATTACACTATAGTTATTGTATATTAATGTTTAACATCAGTAAAAAAGTAAAACAGGTGTGGAACAAGTAAAGGTGAGTTAATGATGACAGAATTTTTGGATGATCAGCCCTTGAGTGAAGTTTAATATTAAACTATTTCGAGAGGGGCTCGTGCTCATAATTGACCCAGCTGGCCCCCCGGGTTCCTCCTACTGTCCAAATATGCTCTATATTATAGACAAAATTAGCCTAAGTCTCTTTTCCTAAATGTCTTCACCTTAGCTTCAGCAGTGGGGGAGTTTTGAGAATGAACTGAGCTCAAGCTCCCATCACCCTGCGAAAGGGAGGGAGCCCTGGGCCCAAGGATCCCTTGAGCTCAGGGCTCTCTCCTGGGACAGCAAGCCAAACAAGTTATTTATAAATCATGAGCTAGGTGTGATCTCTTGAAATAGTGAGCATGGTGAGTTTAGGGTGAAATATTCTTTAATGTATTTCATTTAGAAATGCATAAAACCCTGTTATGCCCATGATCTCGGTTATATCCGCGGGTGTTTTGATCAATTTTATCTGACAGACTGATATGAATAGGCCTATGCAGACTCTAATTTTAAAAATGCTGCATCACGGCGAGACATGCGGGGAGGACCTCCATTCACACAAGGAGTTTCTGAGTTTGCTCATCCTTTTGACTAAGTTCATTCTTCAGAGGTAATCTAAGAATACTATCAGTGCTGTAAATAGTTTGTAAAGGCTGTCCTGCTCTTACAAACCACTTGATAAAAATAATTAAATTAAAACCATGAAAATAGTTTAATGGATCGGCCTTAGCGGACTTGTTTTGATGCACTTCACCTCAGATGTTATTGTTCTTTATTTTTTGTAGCTAACTAACAAAAACCACATTAAAATTAACATACAAATCATACCAAATTAAATTCGTTTTAAAAAGATACATTTTCAAAGAAAAATATATCAAGTATATATATATATATATATTTTTTTTTTTTGTTTGTGCCTGTCTTGCACAACTGTTGTGCGGGTGGATGATGTTTCGCTCCGTGAAAAATAAGGATTTAATTAATGATCCACTGTTGTTGTATCACAAAAGTCTGTTATATATTTGCTGCATTTTAGTGCTTTCTTTAACATGGATAAACAAAAAAAAAACTTCAACTGGTCAGATGTGTGGACATGGAATGCAAATTGACCAAAATGATTGCTAAAATATGTATCAAATGCTAATGCTAAAGTACTAATAAATTATTTTTAGAAAAAATATCAAGAGACAACTGGTTTAATTCAAAACCCAGAGTTAGCTTTATTTTCATTTTTTGTTTTCGGCAAAACGACAACTTTGAAATTCCCAGCTATTTACATTTTTGCTTAACAAATATCTTGATTTTAATAAATATATAAAATAATAATAATAATAATAATAATAATAATAATAATAATAATAATAAAGTTCCTTTTTATAATTTTTCTTCTGTATTGAATAAAATAGAAGTTTTGCTAAATATGAATATTTACCTCACAGATTGTCCACTATTTCTTTCTTTCTTTATTTAAAGATTTTATTTTTGTCATTTTAGCCTTTATTTAACAGAACAGAAGTGTGAGAGAGAAGAGGGTAGAATCGGGAAAGGTCCATGAGCCAGGATTTGAACTCGGGACACTGCCGCACCATATGTCAGCGCACTAACCACTGGTGATTTCCGCTTGGTGATTTAAAAAAATGTCATATATGTTATTAAACTATTAGTATAAGTGGCGGTCTCCAAAATTAAACCAAATGTAGTCTTGTGCTGTAAACATTGTGCTCTCCTTTCTCATTAAGCGAGGTTAATATTAAATTAAACAAATGAATTATGACTATAAAAAATTCTATGGTAGTTAGACTGTTGCACTTTTTTGTGTTGTCAATGAGCTTGTTTAAATAGTTCCTATATGTGCAATGTTTGTACGTTTATAACCACCTATGAGGATAATGGGATAAGTGGGGGATAGTGGGGGTAATATTTACTATGTAATTACTAGACATTTTACATATAATTATATAATATTATATATAACTATATATAATGATAATATTATTATATAACATTTATATAATTATAGTTTTAAAAACATCATTAAGAAAATGCGAGGAAAGGTTCGCACACGTTCCAGAGCTTGAGCTTTGATCCAAAGCCAATGTACAGCCAGACAGAATCCTATATATAATTCATCACAGAAGCGAGAGGTGAAACACACAGAGAAACAATGAAAAAGAGAGCGAGAGCACTTGAGTCCAATGCTACCTTGCTATGCTGGCTCAGTCTACAGCTCCATTATTAGCTGATAGCTGTCAGGTCATCAGATGTTGCCCCCCACCCCCCACACAAGAGCATCAACGCCCGGCTCAAAACAGCCTTCATTCAAACCACCGCAATATCACAGCCGTCATTACAGGGGTTAAGGGGGAAATCACGCGCAGGGAATGTATGGCTGTTCAAAACACAAAACAGAACAGCTTCAAGTGCAAATAGGATGAGGCTACTCTGCTTTCAAAATACTGAAATGCCCACAATCAGATCTATAACAAACTTTAAAATATAACAAAATAAATCAGAATGACTCAAATAAGGCTTTTCTTTGCTTGTATGTGATCAATCAATAAATTTTTTAAAATGAGACACAAAATTTTGAAAGAAAGAGAATACAAATGTAATCAGAATCTGATTTCAGTAATGCTGAAAAATATTAATCACATACAATTTCATAAAAATGGAATTTACTGTCATTATTAGTCTAAATTTGAATAAGCAGGACATGCATTTACAATGTATTTGCAGCACTAAACATGTTCCCAGATTACCTCAAAAGAACAAACACCGTGACCCACACATAAGTAAATATGCAGCTTATTTTTTGATTACCTGACTGGCGCTTTAACCTCTGATATAACCGAGGAATTATGTGTTCCTATTGCAGTGTCACCCACGTGACGGAACTCGTCATAAAGAACCAGAAAAAAAATTACACATACTAGACTTTCTGCATTGGTGCCGGTTGTCATGAACTATGCCACATTACACGAGAAGAAACGGTTGAATCTCGTGTCACGACAATTATTTGTTGTTTTACGAAACCCCATGACACCCTGCAACAAGGAAATCATGCTGAAATAGTGCCAAATCATGTGCTTGACTGGGGCTTTAGATAGATTAACTAAAATTTAATTTTCAACTATATTAAAGTCAAAATAATGACTAAAACTAATAACAAGAAGTTCGAAAAACAAAAAAAACAAATGCCATACAATCCTACATTCACAATGGTTGATGCATTAACCAACATTAGCTAAGAATGACCTCTACTTTTGTTATAGTATTTATTAATCATTGTTCATATGCACAGTGTTCATAATTGCCTTGTAAAAAAAAAAGGGATTAATTGGCTTTACATTGAAAAAGTGAGTAAACTCGTTAAAATAATTAAGTAAATGAACTATGTGCATACTGATAAAAAACTAAGTTAAGTCAACTTAACAGTTCCATGTTGCAAGGTGTTTACTTACTTTTTTAAGTATAGTCAACTTGTCGCTGTTAAGGTCGTTGCGCTGTTATCGCATGTTTTTGGAATGTGGGGGAAACCGGAGCACCCGGAGGAAACCTAAGCGAACACGAGGAGAGCATGCAAACTCCACACAGACACACCAACTGGCCCAGCTGGGACTCGAACCAGCGACCTTCTTGCTGTGATGCGACAGTGCTAATCACTGAGCCACCGTGCCACCCAAAGAAAAGTAACTAAATGACTTTTTGCAGTGTAGCAAGTCATGTCAGCTCAGGTCCATTAGGCTATATTTACTAAAACATTATTAGTTCTATTCAGAAATATTAACAAATATTAATATGTGAATGAACTCTTACTGTAGCGTATAAGCCAATACAACACCTAAAACATCTTTATAGCTATAGATAGACAAGCCAAAAGAATTAATTAAATGATAAAAGTAATCCATAAAGAATACATCAATTGGTAATAAATGGAAACAACACAATATACTATTTAGCATAATACCGAACATAATGAGATGGAATAAAGTGTTTATTAAAATGCTTTTTACATTTACAAACACATCACTTATAAATGCAGAGGCACGGGAAAGCATTCAAATCTCATTGCATTAGATAAACCACTTATTTTAAAGAAATATACACAAGCAACCTTCCAAGCAAAACAGGTTATCTAATGCAGCAGAATTCAATTAAGTGTCCAAATGCTTTTAGGGCCCAGTGTACATATCATTTAATGGCCTATTTGGTTTAGTACACTCATTTTGACTATTATTTTCTTGGGGAACAATCCAAGAGGACAAAAAACAGTAACATTCAGCATGTCTTTAGCTGTAAAAAGATGAACCATGTTCACTAAAGATTCTCTAGAGAAAAATCACAGCTGAAAACAAACGACCAACATTTTGTGACAATCCTATGCAGTCTCTACCCGTGTTGAGAAAGAAAATAGGAACGTTCAAGAGAAGATGAAGACACAAGCTCTCAAACACAAACAACCCCTCAGAGCATCTTTACACAGCATTGTCACAGCGAGTTAAAAAGAAGAAACATGAGACATGGATATAAACAGAGAGCAGTGAACAGAAGAGAGATGAAGGAAGAGATATGCTGTATTTAATGAGGTGGAGTAAGGTAGAATAAGTGAGCCTTGAGGACAAATACATCTTCATCTGTCTGGCCATCCAGTCCAGCTCCGAGAATGCTCAATGAAGAGGAGATGTGGCCTGTACTGGATGGGAATTTAAACAACCTGCTGTGATATAAAATTTGGAGCTGCGCAAACGTGAAGCAGGCCATTTCATCTTCTCCTTCCCTACTGTGAGGAGGCAGAAGCTGATTCATGTAAGCTGATTATTATTGATTGTGTAGCAGGGCGCGGGGATAATTGTAACACTTGTGGTTTGCGCTCATTTATTCAGAAAATGTTTAGCCTAAAGCCTTCAAAAATCACCTCAAACATTTTTGATTCGCTGAATTAATCAAGTCAGATATAATTAAACTAAAAGAGGACAAATATCAAAACAGCTGTGCTGAGAATGTGTAAAGCTGGCAAGATATAAATGTACTAGTAACTGAATAAAAACTTTATGCATACTAATGTGATTCAATAAATCATCCTCAAACACTAAATGTCAAGCAAGTTGAAATTGATAGTATTTATTTTTAAATCAAGAACACCTATGTTTGGAACACACATGCCATCCGGATTATAAAAAAAAAAAAAATTATATATATATATATATATATATATATATATATATATATATATATATATATATATATATATATATAAATAAAAGGGAATGTTTTTACTTGTACAGTAATCCTAAATTTGTAACGATTGCAGAGATTGCCTCTCATGTCATTCAAATAACATGTATGAAAGCATTTAGGCTTTCCTGTAAAATATAACTTGTGGTGGGTTTCTTAGGTTATTAAAGGTTTTATCTGTCACTACTTATTTAGCCAGCATTAATGCATTTATTGTATGCTGGACGATTAATCATTAAAAATCAGGATCTCAACACCCACGCAACATAAATTGTAAATGATGGTGATTTGCATATGTTTATTAATCCTTCGAATTGCAGCATTCAAATCTGTGTTTGAAAAACACAAAATCAAGAAAGAGATCTTTAGTCATTTGAGTTAGTTGTGAAGTTACAAACAGTCAAATAACACAGAAGTACTGGAATAACAGTTTATAGTTTAGATATAACAACTGATGTTTATGGTAAAGATTACAATCACCATCATCTGCATTTAACTTGACGCTCAAAAATTAAAGTTGTAGGCAGCAATTACATTATTTAACCAATAGCTGGCGACAACCCGCCATCAAAAACATAATAATTGAAAAAACATACCACTGAATAATTCTTTAAAAATGACACGTCTAGCAATGAAACATGAAGTTTTAGGAGTGAAAAACTGAATCATTTATTGAAAATGAGACTAAAAATAAATATGGGTAATACAAATTCTAATGTTAGATTTATACATTTAGCGTTATCAGCAACAGTAATAGTGAATTTTTCACAGGACTGAATATTTTACTATTTATTTTTATTCAGCTGATTATTTCTTCGTTTTATTTTTATTAAAATTACAGCCTCTAAGTTCAGTTTGTTAAAACCAAAAGTTTCTTGCAGTACTGTTTTTGTTATAAATGGAAAGCAAATTACATTTGCTCCTCCACTTTTTAGCTGATCCAAAAATGGTCCGATCTGTGAAAAAAAAAAACAATGTGATCCAATCCGTTTTAATGAATCAGGTAATAATTTGAAACCAGTGTAGTCTGATTCACAAATGTTTTTTTCAAAAAATGATTCAATTCACAAACAGCCGTTTGATTTTGCATGAGATTCTTTAAAAAACAAACTCACTGAACGTGTGATAGCATCAGCATATTACAAACATATGGTATATACTACATCATACAGTTCATACTGTAAAATAAAAATTGCGGTTAAATTCACCTTACAAGACATTTAATTTTACATTCTTGTATGATGGCTTGTATTACTAAAAAATTGTTATTTATTTTTATTTATTTGCTTTATTGAGTTAAATTAACATTCCAAATGTTGTCATGATTTGTTTCCTGACCTTTTCCGCTTCATATGCACAAGACACATTCTTATATACATTCCATGATTCTGGAAAAAAAAAAACATTGTGCAAATCTGAGTGGGCTTAATGCAGGCGGGTGATCCTTATTATTAAATTGCTTTGGACAAAATAAATGTAATTTTTATTTTATCAAACTGTCTATACCAAACCTTATCATTAACCAGTTTATTAAATAAATCCATCAAGTTGAAAGTGCTCCAAACAGGCTGAGGAAACACAGAACACATGGCGTGACTGAAGAGGGTCCACAGATTGCTGGGATTCACACCGAATTTGAGCAGGATTATTGAATTCTGTTTGTCGAGACTCATTTAATTGAGAATTAAAAATGGGGTGAATGTGTATGTGTGCATTAGGAAATGAAAGCAAGAGAAGGAGAGTGAGGGCCACAAAATCCTTCAGCACCCCCATTAAAAATCTGTGTGTGATTATGGAAATGAACACCGCTTATAGATTGCAGAACAGTGCATTGATTTTCTGATGGTCGTCTGACTAATCCAAGACAAACTCTGTCTGTGCCAAGACAAGCAGGCCAGCAGAACCCCTGCTTTCAGCTCAAAACCCAAAGCTACTGCACTTTGGAGTGGCAATAATGCACTGTTCTCATTCCAATCATGTTTTGTGCCATACTGTATAATCCAATCCCACAGCCTAATCACATTTGCATTTATTTTCTTGGCAGACAATTACCAGAGCAACCTGAATATGTAATGTTGCAAAAAGTGCATATGTTATCATAATTAAGGATATAAATAAAGACAATCAAAGAGCAAGTGCAAGTGTCTGTAAAAATAAAGCAGTGCTGCTTTGTACGAAATACATCATATTGTTCAATACGGTTTAGATTACCTGATATGTAATGGCAAACCACCTCAGACCTGCAAAACAGGCTAGAAAGGAACTATTTGAACATCTAAGAAACAATGGTGCTCCGTTTGCACACTAAGGTTTAAATTATTAAGTTCCCAGTAAGATCATTTAACTAAAACTCAAAATTCAGAAGTGGTGAAACACATCTGACTTCAGAATCGTACATTTGGTTAACTGTATTAAAGTCAAAGGATGTATACGTCTTGTTTTTCTTCTGAGGTAAATGGAATACAATGGCAAATGGAAGATAATTCAGTACAAAATATGAAGTCTGCTTCAGAGAAGAAATTGATTTCAAACAACATGAAAATGTTTGATTCTGGGTGCACTAATATTAAAATGTATGAGAACCAAATATTATTAATATTAGCTAAAAAAAAAATGTAACTATAACTACTACAAATAAAACAAAAACTTGGCTATTATAGTTAAATCATGTTGACCACAAATATACCACGTTTTGCAGCTTAAAAGGATAGTTCACCCCAAAATATATATATATATATATATATATTTCTGCCATCATTTACTCACCCTGGACTTGTTCCAAACCAGTTCAAGTAATTTTAATCTGTTGAACACAAAAGAAG
This sequence comes from Danio aesculapii, assembly GCF_903798145.1. NCBI lineage: Eukaryota > Metazoa > Chordata > Actinopteri > Cypriniformes > Danionidae > Danio > Danio aesculapii. Next base: position 27,879,416 of record NC_079444.1, read on the forward strand.
AACTTTGAAGAAAGCTGATGCAAATGCAATAACGTTAACCCAAAACAAAACAGCCTATTATAAATCACAAACATTCCTCATCACTGTAGCTTACCAATGTAGCCTAAATTTGAAAACACATGCATATGTTAAATCAATATACGACATTGTACTTCAAAAAATAAGCATTACTGTTTAAACATCCGTGCAGCGTATGATTAATAACGTATAAAATTATAAAAAGATGGTATTATATGCCTGTTATCAGACTTCAGGTCTAAAATGCGCCAGTTTTATGCTACAGCTTATGACGACGTACACAAAATAAGATGGATTTCTATATCATTTGAAAATGTTTCAGCTTCTAAATGTTTCAGAAACTAGCGTTGACCAAAAAGAAGCGTTACCTAAACCCCATTTTAATGCTGTTGTTGGCCTTAGTGCGAATAGTGTCCGGTATCAAAACAGCGTTTCAATGCTGTTGGCCTTTGCACAAATATTGGCGGGGGAACAGCGCCACTCAGTGGTGAACTGCGTCATTGATTGGAATCTGCTCATCTGGCAGATACCGATCAAAAATTCATGTCGAATCCGTTTCTTAAACCCCACAGCTCATCTTTAATTCAAAACCCACCTGCTTGGTTTTACCTTACACTCCTGTCTGAGGTGCTCCTACAAATCTGGAGCAAGTAATCTAAATACTGAAATATTCAGGAGCAGCTCGTGCTCGACCAGGTTTTACTTCCGCTGACATGCGCAGGTGAACATGAAATCTATTAAAACTCTTTTGCGGTTTGGGACTGGAAGCCATTTTGATTTTAGATCTGACTTCATTGGCTTTTTGAACACTTGATTGTAGGGTAGACTATTCTCTTAAACCAACTGAGAGTCCTAGCAAGAAAAAAGAGGTAAATTATAATCAACCAATCAACAAACAATAGTTGGTTTGCTGATCTCGCATCTTCTCATATTTTATTATTTTTTTTTATTATTCCTATTTTTTTATTTAATAATAATTGCTAGTTTACTGTGCTCATACTTTGTATTGTATTTATTATTTTTAAAATAATAATAATAATAATAGGGGTGACGCGGTGGCTCAGTGGTTAGTACTCAGTGGTCGCCTCACATCAAAAAGGTCGCTGGTTCGACACGCAGCTGTGTCAGTTGGCATTTCTGTGTGCAGTTTGCATGTTCTCCCCGTGTTGGCGTTCCCCTGGGTGCTCCGGTTGCCCCCACAGTCCAAAGACATGCTATAGGTGAATAGAATAAACTAAATTAGCCTTAGTGGATGTGAGAGTTCATGGATGTTTCTTAGTGATGGGTTTGCGGCTGGAAGGGCATCCGCTGCGTAAAACTTATGCTGGATAAGTTGGCGATTCATTCCACTGTGGCGACCCCTGATTGATAAAGGGACTATGCCACAAAGAAAATTAATAGTAATAATAATAATAATAATAATAATAATAGGGGTGACACGGTGGCTCAGTGATTAGCACTGTCACCTCACAGCAAGAAGGTCACTGGTTCGACTCCCGGCTGGGTCAGTTGGCATTTCTGTGTAGAGTTTGCATGTTCTCCCCATCTTTGGTTTCCTCTAGGTGCTCTGTTTTTCCCCACAGTCCAAAGATATGCAGTATAGGTAAATTGTGTAAGCTAAATTGGCCGTAGTGTATGTGTGTGAATGAGAGTTTATGGATGTTTCCCAGTGATGGGTTGCAGCTGGAAGAGCATCCGCCGCATAAAACATAAGCTGGATAAGTTGTCAGTTCATTCCGCTGTGGTGACCCCTGATGAATAATGGGACTAAGCTGAAGGAAAATGAATAAATTAGTAATAATTATTATTATAGTTTGCTAATCTTATTTTAGTTAAAAAATTTTTAAAACTTTATTACCACTCAGCACAACAAAAATTAACCAAAAGAAAAAATATATAGTACAATAATAATATAATACCTTAAAAACTGAATAGCTCCAATGTCAACAACAGTATTGCATTGTCTTTAATAAATAATTTGGTAAGCAAAAACAACATGATTCATCCAATTATTAGCTTACATCATAAGTGCTCCAAAAAAGAATTGCACATAATGACGGACAGCTATTTAGGCCTGATTGATTTGGGCTTAATGAGGACAGGTGATTAATGTTTTGTGATTTAAACGTGTAATTTCCAGCTCCAGGGTCTTTGAAATGGTCTATAGCATCAAAATGCTTTCCGTGGAGGATGGATAATTCACAGCATGAGGAACAGCAATTGGATCCACCCTTCATTACCTGGGCTCAGCTATAACTGCCCATTTGCTCTAATGAGGTTTGACAATTATGAGGTTAATAAAGAATAATTTTGACAGGGTTTATTGATATGGTTGGGAATTAAATGATTAACTATCTCATTAAAATTAAGAACCTTGAAGTGCAATTACTTGTGAAATGAATTGACCTTCACCAAGTGAAAAGATGTATGTCCAGCAAAGATGGAGAAAACGGGTTTGAGATGAGTTTGCAATCATAGTGCAGTCAGAATTTGTCAGCTATTGTTTGCATTGTGGGCTGGATTGGACCCAAAGTATTAATACATTATGAAACATCAACTGAAACCATACTGCATCTGATCAGCAAATTATTAGGTAGTGAATATAAATAAATGTCAGATTTGTCAGTGTTGCGTTGATTTTACCTTCCTAATTCAGCATTACTGCTTTTTAAAAGTTCTGTGTTGAAACTTTATACACACACAGTCTGAAAGATCACAACTAATCTGCTCCTGCATCTTCAACTATGTGGTGCAGGTAGTCACCTTAGCAGCCAATGAGCTTGCTCCTCAACATTTTAAATGCCTGAGTGTTGTTTTACACTAGCAATGTGCAGTATGTTTTCAGAGACCCTCCTCCACCCCAGCTCCACCTGTATCTAGATCTTATTATCAGTACTTGTGACAATGATAATAAAGATCTTTTCTGTTTTGTTCTGTTCTGTTCTATTCCATTCTATTTTATTCCATTCTATTCTATTCTATTCTGTTGTAATATGTTTGCAGCAGCAGCTTGTTATATACTCAGACAGCATGTCTGGGAATATACTGGCAGAAGCAGGTCTCGATACTTGCTCTCCCATAATAATCAAAGCCGCAGCAGTGTAGCAGATCTATGCCGCCAAAACCAAACACATCAGTATTGCCAGATACATATTCATTACCATACTAAATCTCACAGAGAGTTGTCATAACAGAATTACGTTATAATCTTTTACTTTCCCACTGCAATTGTTTGTCAATACAATTACAAATACTTGTTTATTGACAGCATTAAGTCCCCAAAGTTAGTTTTTTTTTTTTGTATAGATTCTAACTACATAGATTAATTCACGAAAAAGATTTTAATAATAAGCTTTTCACACTGCATTTCTTTTTTACTCTTTTTTACTTATTTCTTTACTCAATTTACTCCATACATATTCAGGTGCAAAATCACCTGTACACAAAATGTGTAAAAAATTGTAAATGGCAATGTCTGCTAAAATAAATAAATAAATGAATAAATACAAATTATAAATACAATTATCAATAAAATAATTTAATTAAATCTAATGTCTTTCTGCACCTGTGGGTGCAGACTTCCGAAGTGTGCCTGCAAAGCATAAACAAAGCAGTATTCAGTACCATTATCACAGTACTTGTCACTCACCACAGCAAACATGTCTGATAATCTAATAATCAATGCTTGACTTGAATTGTTCATTTGCTACACCATTTCACTACATCACACTCGTGCTCTGATTCATTGCTGAATAACCAGTCAGAGCGATCTCTCCAGCCAATGGCTGATGCCGATTCTGGAGGCTGAATTGGGACAACGAGCTCTGACATTAACTGAAAGATGACTTGTGGAACACACCAAACCAACTAGCCATACCAACGCTGACCGACGAAGCCCAACCGCACAATAAAAGCCCAACAATGAATGACCCTTTCTGCTCATGCATCATACAGTAACCCAGAGCTGCACATGCACATTTCATAAAAAATAAGACTATAAAAATATATTTTTATCTAAAATGTGGTTTGCTCCAAGAAGTTTTGCTCATTATCGTAAAATCTGCCCAAATATAATTCACAAAAAAATGGTCACACAGCTCTCAGTTCCAACCTCTAACCAGCTGCTTAATCGTGTTTACAACCAGGCCTAAAACCAAGAAAGCATTTAAATTAAAAACATAAATTGCTTGAAAATAAGCCAAAAACTGCAGAAAAATGTGAATATAGCCAGACAATAACCTCCTTTGTCAAAAGAAACAGCTTCAACTGCATTCTCAAGCAAAAATGTTTTGCATTTGTACACATTTTTAGTGCCTAATTTAAAGGTAAATCTACTTAACGTTTATAATTATGGTGAAATGAAAGTAGCAAGCACTTATTGCTAATCGAATTAGTCTAAATGATTAATAAACAAACAAACAACGGGTGAACAACACATATGGGGATTTCCATATGTATAGCTTGCATGTGTGTAACGTAACAGTAACAACCAGAAACAAAAACATTTTTCTAATATACAATATTTTTTGCTCATGAAGTCTGTGGTGTTTTAGCAGTTGTTCGATATTTGATGATGATGTCCTGTTCATATTCTGATCGTATTTTGATTAAGTACCACTAAAAGAGTGTTATTGGGATTTTGATTGAATTTAGCTGTAACAGCTACAATGTGTGAATTGATGCCTGAACAAGCCCATTTGACATGATATGAGATCTCCATTAATGATGGCTGGACACTTTTAATAGCTTTCCCAGGCACCCCATTAAACCGGGCTTATATCTGCGGGTCATTCAGTGTGTGGTAAGTGCTCTTTCTGCCGTCCTGACTTTTTAACACGCTTTTAAAAAATACAGCTGAGCATAAATTTCATTCTATTGATTTTTAGTCTCTCACTTTATCTATTTTTTCTGCCTGTAGCTGTGTGATGCCCCTCATTTAATCTCACAGTCTTTATTATTTGATCGATCCGATGTTAGCTGCAGATAAGCTAAATCATCGCTCAATAATCAGACTCATTTCCTCCATTATGATAGACCTCCACCCTTCCAAATATTACGATGTGATTTTATTTTACTTTGTATGAAGTCAAATGATTTTTATTAGCTTTAAAAATATTAAAATTCTGTTTAAACTATGTAACTGAAGGACCTTGCACAGTCTGATCTGAATAAAACAGCAGTCATTCTTTGCGATATTCTGATTATACAAGTTGGTGCCACCAAGTGATTGTCATAAGTGAATTAGTGAACCAATCAACTGATTTGTTGAAAAACACTGATTCATTTTGGACCGTAGTCAAGCCACTGACTCATTCAACAGATTTGTTAAAAACTGCTGATTCGTTTAGAAAGAAAAGCAAGTAATTATCTTTTTCATTCAACAGCTGATGTTAAAAACAGCTGATTCATTTATAAACAAGCAAATCAGTGACTCAACCGATTCATGCAAAAATGCTGATTCATTATAAACAAAAGCAAGTCATTGACTCATTCATTCAATCAATTCATACAAAAATGCTGATTCATTAATGACAAAAGCAAGTCATTGACAAATTCATTCAATTGATTCATGCAGAAATGCTGATTTATTATGGACAAAAGCAAGTCATTGACTCATTCATTCAATTGATTCATGCAGAAATGCTGATTTATTATGAACAAAAGCAAGTCATTGACTCATTCATTCAACTGATGCATTGCAAAATGCTGATTCATTATGAACAAAAGTTATTTAACTGATTCATACAAAAATGTTGATTCATTATGAACAAAAGCAAGTAATTGACTTGTTCATTCAACTGATGCATTTCAAAATGCTGATTTATTTAGAAACATAAGAAAGTAACTGATTCATACACTAAATTAATTCACAAGTGTTGATTCGTTAAAGTTATCAACTCATAGTTTTGTTCACTCAAGCAATTCAATCATAATCACTGAATCATTTTGGAACAAATGAAAATCATTGACTTGCCCACCCAAGTGATTTGTTCAAAAATGCTGATTCATTTAGTAACAAAAGCTACTTAATGGAATGTTCACATAACCGATTCATTCCAAAACAATTAATTATTTAGAAACAAAATCAAGACATTTACTCACCCACTGAACCAATTCATTCCAAAAATTCGGATTCATTTAGTAACAAAAGCAACTCACTGACTTGTTAACTCAATCAGCTCATTCCAGTAATGCTGATTTATTTGGGGACAACACCAACTAATTGACTCACTCGCTCAATCAATTCATTGACTTAAAAAAAGCATGTTGGCCCAGTCATAAAACTAAGACAATTATTATTGGTCAAAAATTCTATTTGGATTATTCACCAAGCAAAAACAGGCAAAATAATTGGCTAAATGTGGTCTAAAACGCATGTAACTTCATATTAATTTCTTCTTTAGTAAGCATTCTATGTATAAAAGCAATATAACCTGTAAATACGCAGTTTTTTCCCTTATTTGCAAAACAACAGATGATAAACATATGAAATAGTAAATTATACTTCATAAGAGCCACTTTAAGTTTATAATTATAGGCTATTATATGCATATGCATAATTGTGTGTGATCTCTGTTATTTATAATGAAGATTCATATCAGTAAGCACCAGCCTTGTTAGGTTGTTGGATAATAATATGAATCTTCATTTCCATGTTCTTTTATCATTTCTTTCTCTTTCTATAATGAGGTGAATTAACTGCCGCCATTTGGCACAACAGAGTTAACACAATTTTCGATTTTTCATTAGCATAGCCGTAAAACTATGCAAACAATGTGATAAAAATGCACGCCATATCTATTTTCGATGTGTTTTTCATCATTTTCCACATCTCACTTCACTAACACTGTAGTACCACCTGTTTGTGTGAATGAATTTATTATAATAAATGAAAACAGGCTGGCAAAAGTGTCAATGAACTGTGAACTCGGCGTCAAATTAAATCTTAAAACAATTATTGTGTTTTCAGGGCTCTTCAGAGGGCTTCTTCATTTAACGAGCTCAGATCTTAGATTGTTCTGTGTCCATTATCAGCGTTCATTAATGAAGTGCTCTTAAGCGAGGTCAGTGCGTACTGCTGTTAACAGCCACTCTGCTGCTCCACAATTGAATGGACATGAACATGGTCTATTAAAAAGAAAATCGCTATCAAAGCAGTATTCTTTAGCTAGGTGAGAATTGATCAAATTGCAAATGCTTTTTTGTTGTCACATAGTAAGGCTCTAGTGGAAATATTCACCTTAATGCTTTTTACACTTTAAATTGTTAACCATTGGGCTTTTCACACTTTGTTTACCCTCAGTAATCTTTCAGCTCTTCTGAATATTGTTAAAGGTAAAGGAATGTTTTACACTTGTACTTTTGATATGAGAATTTGAGTGTTTGGTTAAAACCAGCCTTGAACACTCAAAAAATGACATTTGCTGTTTATTTAAAATGAGCTGAAACAGTTTTTTGATGGGACAACTTAATAGTTTTATGTTCAATCCGCTTAAATTTGTAAAAACTAATAAGTTAAGCTACTTCCTTCATGTTGTCCCAACACAAATCAATTATGTGGAACCCAGCATTTTTTTATAGTGAACACTATCTGCTGGTAAAAACTACCCAGCAAACAATTTTGTGTTTAATAGACGTCTAATAGACATCTAACTGTAGTCATCTTGGCTAAAACAAGGCTAAACTTGGGCTGTCAGTGAAAATCTAATAGACATCTAAGAATAGTCCAAAACTAGCCGTCAAATAGACAGATTAGACAGACTTTATATGTGTAGTCATTCATTTCTGTTTATTTGATGACTAGTCTATTTTTAGCTATTCTTCAATGTCTATTAGATTATCACTGACAGCCCAAATTTAGACTTGTTTTAGCCAAGACGACTATGTTTAGATATCTAATACTAAGATATCTAAGACTTCTATTAGACTTCTTTTAATTACAAAAAATGCTTGCTGGGTAGGCTCAGAACTTATTTAAGAGAGAAACGCGAGGCATTTTGAAAAATTCAGACTCAATGCAGAATCAATTTCTTGAATACTTTTTGCCACAGCTCTAAAAAATGTTATATACTGACAGAATTTCAGTCTGACAGTGACAAACTGCATTTGTTGAATCAGTCAAAAGCACGTCACCGAGTACGATTACATGGACACCAATAATCTGATTTTAATATGAGTAAGACAATACTCTAATTAAGAGCCTACCATGTAAACAACGATTTTTGATTCCCTTAATCCGACTAAAGTCATAATCGAACTAAACAGAAATCAGATTAAGACATATGGAGTATGCCGATTTTAGCCGCATTATTAAAATGCAGTACAGACATGTAAACACTGCAATAAAACTACAGTTTTATCCTCATGTAGGATTTTTGCAGCATTTTTTGACAGGATATTTCAACACAATCTCACAGCAATTCGTAACTTTTTGCTTTAGTGGCTAATTCGTATGAATTCGTATGATTTAATTCGTACAAATTAGTACGATTTGCTCATCCCCCAATGACGGTTGGGTTTAGGGGTGGGGTTAGGTGCCACGCCTCCTTTTTAAAATTGTACAATTTCGTACGACTGAACTCGTATGAATTCGCACGAATTAGCCACTAAACTGACAAAACGTAAAATACTCACGTTTTCTCGTGAGATCAGGCTGGATATTCCATACACACGCAGCTGTTTGACATAATTCTCTGCACCTACCGAGTCACTGAAGGACCACAGACACCTGCATCGCAAGATGTTTTTTTCCCTTTCATTCAACATTCAAAAAGCAACTCATGTAAACACCATAATCATATTATTGTCTTATTCAGATTAAGGCTAAAAATTCGATTACTGATGTCATTGACTCATTCACTAGACTGAGAAGTTTGAAAATAGTGATTCATTTAGGAACAAATCACTGACTTTATTTTAAAATGATCATTCATTTAGTGAAGAAAGCAGGTCAAAAACTCTACTCCTGACTCACAGAACATCAGATTCGATCAGCTGTAAATAGGCCTCATGTGGACATTTATTCACAATTAGCATAACCTCAAAGAACAGATGAATAACAAATAAACTGCACACACTTTAGTTAGTTGTGAAGACTGTAAAAAAATGCTAGGTCCGACAAAAATCCTTCATGTTGTCCGAACAGAAATTAAGTTGCCTGAATTGTTCTGACAAACTCAAGTGGTTTGAACATAAAGCAATCAAGTTGTCCCCGCCAAAAAACTTAAGAATTGTGTTGTTTTAACTCATTTTAAATAATTTGAACAAGCAGTGAAAGTAATTTTTTGAGTGAAGTTATGGTTGTCAGCTTACAGTTTGCGGTTTTCAGTTTACATTCTATGCAACAACTGTCCACTTGCATTTCAGACATGCTATGTTCTTGCACCATCCATAAATTAAAGGCCCGAATCAGAATATATTTTAAACTAGAAGGATGTCAGAAGATCAATATGTGACCCTGAATCTGTCTTGTTACACAGGGGGTTTTTGTGGAATAACCAAAAATGCATTGTATGAGTCAAAATTATCATATGTTAGGTAAAGGTTATGTTCTATGAAGACCCGTTAAGTTCCCTGTAGTACATTTACTTCCATAAATATATCAAAATGAAACTAGGGATTAGTAGTCCTACCTAGTCTACACTAATAACAACATAACCAAAAATACAAGGGTCACGCACACCCTCTTACCTAATGTATCTCTAGATAGTTGTAATCCTACTTGTTGATGCATTTCACGTGACTTACTTACCTACACGAGGGTAGGGAAGAAATGGTAACACATGGGTAAGAACAGACAGCAACAAAATTCATACAACAACAAAGTGTAAATTAAAAAAGGACAAACAATATCAACAAACGAGCATATCAAAACTATCGAGAATACTAGCAAAAAGCACAAGCGCAAACCATCAAAGTGAGCCAAAAGACTGTCCAACTGCTGGACTGAAGACTTTTCAAAGGAGAGGTGGCATGAGGGGATTGGGTAAAACTGGATCAGGGTTTCAAAGTAGTTATCATTGTATTGTTGTATAACGATGGTTTATTCCAGCCTGATCTGAAGTATTTTACGTTTTGTCAGTTTAGTGGCTAATTCCTATGAATTCGTAGTTCAGTTGTACGAAATTGTACGATTTTAAAAAGGAGGCGTGGCACCTAACCCCACCCCTAAACCCAACCGTCATTGGGGGATGAGCAAATCGTACTAAATTGTACGAATTAGATAGTATGAATTTGTACGAATTAGCCACTAAGTCAAAATGTTACGAATTGCCGTGATATTGTGTTGTTTATTCTGTAGATAAATGGTTAAAAAATCTTAAAAACTGCTTTTATTCCAGCCAAAATAAAGCAAATAAGACATTCTCCTGAAGAAAAAATATTATCGGAACTACTGTGAAAATGTGTTGCTCTGTTAAACATCATTTGGGAAATATGGGGGAAAAATTCACAGGAGGGCTAATAATTTTAACTTCACCTGTATATATTGGAATTGGGGGTATATTTGTTAAAGTTATTTATGTATTTGTTCATATTTTCATTTGCATTATATATTCCATTAAAAATAATACTGATTTGACTTTATTTGACATAATAAACTGTGCTTAAGCACAATATATAAGAATAAAAAGCATGATATGTCCATAATCTACAGAAGGTAAATACAGTAAGTACATATGAGGGGTAAATGCTTCAAAGACACTTGCGCGGGGTTGAATATCAGCAGTATTTGCATTAGACGCCTTCTGTGCATCAGGCATTGTGTGTTTGTGAACGGCAGAGTGCTTGACATTTGAAAGGCTCTGTGTATTAACTCTCCCCTTTTCATGCATCACACGGCTGTCATTATTTGAAACGATGTAAAATGCGGGCAGACATTTTGCAGGAAATTACAGCCTGCGTGTGAGATGCTTGTCGACACAAACAGGAGCCTTTGAAATGAGAAACTAATGGCTTCTGCTGATGTTCTTGAATTAAGTGGCAAACAGTTGAGGCTGGTTTATAACAGAGGCTTGTTCATCTGTGCTGTTGTTATCAGAAGCGCTCGAGGGTTTACAGAGGAACTGGACAGGTCTTATCGGTTTATTTGGGAATATATTAGATGTCGATAGGCGAGCACATTAAGGGAAATTGTCCTTCCCGATGTGCCAACCAATGTAGGATTTCTTTGATAAAATGGAGAGTGCTTTTGTTGACATATTAGTAGATTTATCCCTACAAAAAATATGTGTAATAATAAATCTGACACTTAAAAAAATACAGATATAGAGCATTGGGTTTCAGTATTATGTAATGGGATACAGGGCAATTTTGAAAACAACACATTAAAGGAATTTTTAAGTCATTCTGTACCATTTGTTGTACAACCAAACTGTGTTTTAGTGTGTGCATTATTTAATTCTTTGTAAATTTGACCTTAACAGTCTGACTTGTGATGAAGATCTCAAAGATAACATATAAAAAGAGATGATGCCAACCACAGAGGACTTCTAGAGGTCTCCATAATCTTGGACCAGGCTGTATCCTGAGCAGATGCTGTGGTGGTCATGGAGGAGTGGAGAGCATGAGACTGGTTCCTAAAAGACCCTAGTGACAGACGAGTCTTCGCATTGAGCCCGTAGACCAGCCTGTACATCCGCCGGTGTGACCTACTTACACCTACAGCTTCTCCACGATGGACATCCAGCATTCTCCAGCCTCCGGTGCCTATAGACAATAGCTCTGCAGAAGTTTGGCCAAAGGAGAAAGGGTCGTGCCCAACTGAGCCTGGTTTCTGTCAAAGTTTTTTTTTCCTTTACTTTCGTCCATTGGTGAAGTTTTTTTCTTGCCACTGTCATCACTGGCTTGCTTGGTTAGGGACTTGTAGAGCTGTGCATTGATGGATTTGCTCTTCAGTGTTTGGACTTTCAAATGACTTGATGAATTGAATTGAATAGAACACCTGAATGTCTATGATGGCCAGGGCTTAATTTGTGCCGGAACAAGCCGGATCCGCCACCTCAGATATCTGATCCGGCACCTCATTTTACCGATCCGCCTCCTCACACGAACCCCTGTCCCGCTCTTCACTTTTTTCCATGACTCCCCATCCCTCTTCACTTTCTTCTGCGACTTCCCAACCCTCTTCAATTTCGTCCGCTACACCTCTCTCTCCTCTGGTAACATGTTGAATCCTTTACCCCAATCTGTTCCGGGACCTCGCAATTTACAAATTAAACACTGATGATGGCAAATATAATATAAGCCTGTGACATTTTCTTTCTGGAAACCCTTTGTTAATGGGGTTTCAAATGTTGTTATAATTGCATTTCTAGAATAAAGTATTTATGATAAATTAAACATATTATATTTGTATGGTTTTTGAAAATTATGTAAAGAAATAACTTAATTCAATTCTACTACATTAATATATTATGTAATATTATAATATGAAAAAAATATGTATATTTGTTTATGTGGGATGATAAATTTGATTTATATTACAGTTTATTTTAAAATCTATATTACAATTCTGTTCTATTTGACATTGTTAATTCATTTAACTTCATAATGATTCATGATTAGTAGTGATAGTATATTTCCTGAATTTGTTATATAGTTACAATTCCTTAATATTGTCATTTATTTATGTGATTTTTTATATTAACTTACTTGTTACATAATATTTATATAAATATGATTAAAAAACATTCATTTGGGCATTTTTGTTTTAAAAAAAAATATTTTTTGTTGTTGTGCATAAACATTAAATCAAAATATATGTAAAAATTGTAATTGAATAATTAAAATATATAAATTTCATACATGTAAGAACATTTAAACTAATGTAAAGAAATATATGTGTGTATGTGTATGTAAATATATATATATATATTCACCAGATGTTGATAACAACCAAAGACATACATATACAGTATAAAAAAAAGAAAACAAATCTAATTAGTTACAATTTAATTTATGTATAATAAAATGAAATGACACAGGGAAAAGATATTGAACACATGAAGAAAGGCAGTGAAAGCCCAGACAGCTGCTGAAGTTCTTCAGCAACCCTCTGCCCTTCGTCATTGTAAATTAATATTATCTGCTTTAGTCCAACATCTGTACATGACCAGGATGATGAAGATGAAGCCAAAGTGGACATTTCAGCAAGACAATGATCCAAAACACAGACAAGGAAACTCTCAAATGCTTTCAGAAAAAGAAAATCAAGCTGTAGAATGGCCCAGCCAATCACCTGACTCAAATCCAATAGAAAATACTAAATGAAGATCAGATAGACAAGACCCACAGAACCATCAAGATTCTTACTCTGTTGAAGTCTGAAAAAAAAGTCACACCTGAGCAATGAATGTGACTTCAGTCAACATATGAGCCACCTTTAAGCTGCCGTCACCAAAAAAGCCTAAACTTAGTCAATTAGAATTATGTTTTCTGAGAAAAATGGTGATGTGTTGAATACTTATTTGCCCCCACTATATATAACGTCTTATTCAAATCCTTATTCAAGCTGAGCAGCAGTGTATCAGTCACAAATACTTCATTTCCCAAAATCCCAGGTAAAGTGCTTTAACAGAAGCACACACATTCATTCACTACCACTAAATCCCTACATCAACTCCAAATCCCCTCCTGATGCGACAACACACATACACAGTCACGCACACACATCCATGGTCGGGTCGTTCCTCAAAATGCCAAACACAGACCACAGACTGAGTAACATTACTGACTAATGAGTTCCCATTCATTCTGCCTGCCAAAAGCCAAGATAAAAATACACGGAGTCTAATAGAGCAGTCTGACGCTCGATCAGATATCATAGAGGTAAAGGAGAGAGTATGAGAAAGACGTGTTAAGAAGAAAAGACAGCAGTATGACTCAAATACTGCGATGTGAGGAAATAATTGCAACTTGCAAATTAATTGGACTTGCAAATAACTGGCAATTAGCTGTTCATATTATTGCATAGTTGTTGTTTTTTTTATTACTTATTTTTATATTAAAGGGATAGTTCACCAAAGTTCTGTCGTAATTTATCTAGCTTTCACATAATAAACCTATTTGAGCTGAACAGAAAATAACATACTTTGAAAAATGTTAAATATTAGTAAGCATTGACTTGCATAATATGTGTTTTTTTTTTGCTATGGAAGTCAATGGTTACAGGTTTTCAGCTTTCTTCAAACAATCTTTTATGTATTCATTAGAATTAGGAAACACATAAAGGTTTGAAACTACCTGAGGGAGATTAAACTGTGAGTAAACTTTCATTTTTGCGTGAACTCTCCCATTTAAGTCATAATGTAAACTGCATGTATTTGCATGATAAAACAATACACTGTGTGTGTATATATAAAATCCAATATTAATGGTCACATTTATGCAGCTCTGTGTGTAGTTTGAATGACAAACTTTTAAAGTTGAATATTTACACGTTGCATGTGTATATACACTCACTGGCCACATTATTAGGTCCACCTTACTAGTACAGGGTTGGACCCCATTTTGCCTTCATAACAGCCTTAATCCTTCGTGGCATAGATTCAACAAGGTACTGGAAATATTCCTCAGAGATTTTGGTCAATATTGACACGATAGCATCACGCAGTTGCTGCAGATTTGTCGGCTGCACATCCATGAAGTGAATCTCCCGTTCCACCACATCCCAAAGGTGCTCTATTGGATTGAGATCTGGTGACTGTGGAGGCACCGGGTGTGGTCTTCTGCTGCTGTAGCCCATCAGCCTCAAGGTTTGACATGTTGCGCTTTCAGAGATGCTCTTCTGCATACCTCAGTTGTAACAAGTGTTTATTTGAGTTACTGTTGCCTTTCTATCAGCTCGAACCAGCTCCTCTGACTTCTGGCATCAACAAGGCATTTGAACTGCCACAGAACTGCTGCTCACTGGATATTTTTTTTCCGGACCATTCTTTGTAAACCCTAGAGATGCTTGTGCTTGAAAATCCCAGTAGATCAGCAGTTTCTGAAATACTCAGACCAGTCCGTCTGGTATCAACAACCATGCCACGTTCAAAGTCACTTAAATCACCTTTCTTCTCCATTCTGATGCTCTGTTTCAACTGCAGCAGATCATCTTGACCATGTCTGCATGCCTAAATGCATTGATTTGTTGCCATGTGATTGGCTGATTAGAATTTTGCGTTAACGAGTAGTTAGACAGGTGTATCTAATAAAGTGGCCACTGAGTATATTTTATTGTATATAAAATATTTTTCTATTTATTATTTTATTCAATTTCAATGTTGAAATAATATTACAAAAATAACTCTATAAATCATTTAATATAGTATTAAATATATTTATTAACTAAGTTTAAAGTTTATTAAGTTTTTGGTCATTTGGGGGTCTTTATTAAATTTGCTTTTATAATTATTTTAAAATATATCTTTAGGTTTGATTAATTTGATGTTAGATACAGACAGATAGACATCCATAGACTGCTCAATACCACGATTAACCACTGAGAATAATTGTTAAATTGCAGTGCTTTGGATTACTGGTCAATTGTGCCATTCATAATAATGTTACAGTTTATATATAGCCTCAGATAACCAGTACTAAAGAAGACCTTCCAGAAGATCTTATTATTCTTATACCGCTTCTATCATGCAAATTCTAGAACTACAAAACGACATCAATCTCTCTATCTTCCTCTTGTGGCTCAGTGTGTTTGATAGACCTCCTATCTTCCCGAACTCGTCTTCGGAGTGAGCTCTCGTCCAGATTACGACAGCTGTCGGTTTGATCTACAGCCTCAGACTGATGCACTAATGTAGAGCAAATGGCCTGAGACGCCAGCCATAATGCAGCCATTCTGCAGGAAACTGGAAATCAATTCCTGTCATCGCTAAAGATAATTCTTCCCCAGTCTTGTTTATCAAACATCAGATCACAGGTGCCAGACTCTCACAACAAAACTAACCCAATAATACTATCCCCAACAACACCAAAATCAAAGCGTCACTCCTGTTCCTAAAGTAAATATTATAAATCACTGTTTGCATTATATATGGTTTCTTTATTGAAAATCACCATGTATTAGCAACTATAAAACCAGTTTTGAGACGTTTTAATCATTTTTATTCTTTGTTTTTATTTCCTATACTTGTTTATTTTATTCTAGTTTATATAAAACACTTTCAATTAGCATTGTGTATGAAATGTACTATATAAATACACTTGCCTTGCCTATAAAGATACACAGCTGACTCTCATGTGTCTACCATGTGCCGTTTATTAGATACAGGC
The DNA here is from genome assembly GCF_903798145.1 of Danio aesculapii. Taxonomy (NCBI): domain Eukaryota; kingdom Metazoa; phylum Chordata; class Actinopteri; order Cypriniformes; family Danionidae; genus Danio; species Danio aesculapii. Next base: position 27,895,706 of record NC_079444.1, read on the forward strand.
AAATGCAGAACAATCTAATTGAAGTGAACCCCAAATTTGCAAATGTATTTTAAATTAAAAACAGTTTTTTAAAAACTGTTGATCGCCATATTAAACAGACTTTATTAACAGACTTTTAAAAATGACATCCACTTTTTCAATTAGTATTTAGCAACAGTCCAGTAGTCCTGTCAATCTGTTGCCATGGAAACAGAAATACAGCCACAAAGACAAGCACTTTTCACACAGTGATACCGTTAAATATCCGGAAAATTTCTGGAACGACTTTACCAGTAAATTCAAAAAAGCGCTGTTCACACAGGCAAGGAAGTTTGGAAAGGCCGTTCACACATCCATTCCAAAATACCAGTAAATTCTGACATCATTTACCAGAAACGGCCTCTAAATGGCTTTGCTTGTATTTGTAAACATAGAAGGGGTCGGCCGTTTGTTGATTGATGATTTCACTTTTATTTTATTTATGAACTTTTATTCATCATTCATGCAACTTCTTTGTCCCAGAGACATGCAAAGGCAGAAGCACGGACCGCAGCTGAATGTATACACATTTGACTACATTACAAATTCTGTGGACGGATAAGTATTGTGAACAACTTCAATGAAAACATATGGAGGAACACTTTCACATGTTGAGATGTACATAATATGTGTGTGTGCTGGCGCTCACCAGCTGCTTCATGTGCACACATGTCAAGCAACTGAAGCAGAGCTTAAAGGTAAACAAACAGCGGTTTATCATAAGCATTTTATTGATCATTTTTTCCACAGTTGGCATTAATTTCGAACATAGAAACGTTATCTGACTAACATCTAGCAGCTAAATGTGTCTGGAAAAGTATTTAAAGATTTTTATTTTCATAAACAGTGTGGATGTGAATGAAATTTACCGGTATTTCCCAAAAAGTTCTGTATATGTGAAAAGGGCTACAGTCTCTCCTCTACAGCCTCTGCACCCAGCGACTTTCTAAACTAAATGGAGATGGAAATCTGTGTATTCCTAAAGACTATAGAACACACAAGACATGGCACTCATATAGTTTTGAATGGGGAAAAGTGTAACAGTCAATATGGTGAATGAAGCCATGTTCATTCTAGTACAGGAGCCAAACAGCAATCGCTATAGACTGACGAGTCTTCTGGGGAGGGGCTCAGACCAGACATAAATTTCTGCAGATTTTGTGTGATTCAAACGTTTAGAAATGAAACTAAAGGGACAGTTGTTGTTTAATTTTATTGGTGATTTCTAATGTAATCGTAAGCTTGGCAAGCAATTTTGGAGAATTTGATGTTCCCCATTCAAACAGAATGCCCGAGCATACTGCCCAAGAGGCATTTCAAAGATGGCTGCTGAGTGAAATTACTTGACTTGAAGGGACTTTTGTATTTCTCACTACTGAAAAAAGCACAAGGGCTAGCATTGATTTCACAAAGCACCTCAGCCAATCATGTAACGGCATTAACATCACTGGCCAGCATTCACAGTTGACAGACCTTGCTGATGCAGCATTCCTTACCCTGCTTTCTCTTTAAAAAATACACTTTTATTTTGGTAAAATAAACATTTGATTCACCATGAATGCGTTGTTTAGTGTAAAACAAATTGAAGATTATTAACCAGGCTTTTGGTTGATTAAATGACAAGTTCCTCACAAAAGCTGTTTATTTTGTGTAGCGATGCCTGCCTCTCCTTCATTGACTTTGGTTAAAACAAAATGGCCACTGGTGTCCTTACTCACAAACTGGCATTACCATTAGCCATTACACCTTTTCGGCTAATGATTTCCAGCTTCTTCTTTAAATTTTAATCTACATTTTATTATATACAGTATGTTGTGCTGTAGCATTAGCTTAGCATTAGCCGTTACACCTTTCTGGCTAATGATTTACAGCTTCTCATCTATTGGTTTTGCCTGCACCTCACAGAAAATGTGCTTACTCGTCATCCTCATTTCTATCATTGACTGGAGGAACTATGATATCACTTTGTAGGCCCCCTAGGATTTTCCCATAGGTCATACTAAGAAATAAGCTTAGAAATAATAATCATTACACATGCTTTGTCCATCAAAAAAATCTTCACAAAATAATACAACTTTCATGACAATGAATCCTAAATACAGACGCAAGCACTACAAAAAGCTAACGTTAGATTATAAACAAACTACACCAAGGTCACTCGCCTTCTACCGCAACACCACCATGCTCCCGAGGAGAGCTAAATTCAAGTAAACGAAACATGGTCAATGATAAAGATGTTTTCTGGAAATTAATATTAATCCATGTTTTATTATATACAGTATAGCGTGTAGTGCAGGGCTATTCAATTAGTTTTTCATGGGGGCCAGTTCATGAAAAGCATCCCAAATTAGGGGCCGGAGAGATATGACTTGCAATATGAGTGAAGACGCAACAGCATATAAGAGCCCGTATGTTGTATTTTTGCTCCTTAATACTTCCACTTTGTTTTTTCTACATAAAAATGTTAATATATTGTACTTTGAAACTACATAACATCACTGCATTGTACAATGTGGATTTTTATTACAAAAATATTTAAATGTTGTATTTCAAAGCACAACAAAAGCAATGTTTTTCAAAAAAAAAGTATGTTTTGAACTAACAATTATGGATGCAACCATTATAGATTTTGGTTGTACGATTATATAGTCTGAAGAATAATCATGGTTTTACGGTTATCACGTCTACTGTGAATTTAAGCTTTATATTAGGTAAGAATTTAAATGAACGGTTGTTATCATCTGCGTTCATACATACATAATCATTTTAACCATTTGTAATAACTCGTCTAACATATCTTTTGTTTACATTGCACTGAAAGCCACGCACAACTCTCACTGCTACGGCATAAGATGTTTTCTATTTGGTGCGTCTGAAAGGTGTGAGCGCATCGCTCCGCTTGCGCGTGCATGTTGGCATATTTTCTAATATTGGAAATAACGAATTTGCGCGCGGAAAAGACGCGATATGTGAATAGCCCTCTACTATAGTTAATCCAGTATGCGTGCTTATAAGCCTTGGTGTATAAACTTGGAACTATAAATTGCTGTATTGAACAGATGCAAGTCCCTTCATAACTATAGCGGCCATTTTTCGACTGAACTAAATTTATTTTTGATGTCTTGATCACACTATTTGGAGGGCCAGAACAAATTGCCTCGGGGCCAGGTTTGGCCAGCGGGCCGCCAATTGAATAGCCCTGGTGTAGTGTGTAATTGAGTACGAGCTCCTGATTGGTGCGATAACGTTTAATGTCTGACAACACCTGTAGTCCCATTTAGAACTTAGAAGCTTGTTAGCAAAACTAACAGATAAAAAAGGGGGAGGGTAAAACATAAATACATTTGGAGTCAAATAGTTCAACACAACCACTTAATTATAATTGATGCAATATGGCAACCCACAGCAAACAGTTAAAAATAAGCTAATTTCGCTGGAAAAATGTGGACCTGGCAACACTGTATTAAACCTGAAAAAGCAAGTAGGTATCGCTGCAGCCCGGATACCTCTAAGTGGGAGGTATTACACCAAAAAGTAGGTTAGGTGACCTCCAAGTGGGAGGGATTTATGCCACAGGTGGGTTGGATTTAGGTAGTGTAGACATTAATAAAACACATCAGGTTACTGTGAGGTTGGGTTTAAGGTTGGGATAGGTGTAGACATTAATAAAACACAACAGATTACTGTGAGGTTGGGTTTAGGGTTGGGGTAGGTGTAGACATTCATAAAGCACAATATTAGACTGTGTCATGTACAAGACATTAAATAAATAAAAACTTAATTTTTTTTACAGTCAACTTGGAGCTCAAGTCCCACCCACTTGTAGAAGGCTCCAACCTCCATTTATACCCTTCTCTGAAAATGAGCAATTAAAAGTATGAGTGTAGCTTCACATGTGTGTTCTAGCTTATATAAATAGAAACTCTTATCAACTGACTTTAATACAACAAATACAATGAAGCCAATCGGAGTTAATTAACAAGAGATGCTATAAATCAGAGTAGAATGTACACACATATAGATTGATATTTGCATAAACACACGAGATGAATCACTTGCCATTTGTGATCATCCTGATTCACAGTTGTGGAAACAGATGTCCTCAGGGCTGAATTTGACCTGAGCAAAATTAATTTATAAATATAGAATGACAAAAGCCAAACTCATTACTGTCCTCGGGGTGTGTTCCTAATAATGAGTTTCTTAGCATAATTATGAGGCATTTGAAGCAGGGTCTAAAATTAACACGCACTGAATGAGAGTAAAAAGTGGCTGCTGAACTTACGAGGAACTGTAAAATAGACAATGGTTTATTTGTTATTGGAATGTTTAGATTTTGCTTCTCCAATTTGATTGGATAACATTTATAACATGAAACATGATCATATTAGACCACAGTATATGCTCAAAAAAATGAAGTTAGTTCAAACTACTTATTTAAAATTAGTTAAAACAACACAATTCTTGGGTTTTTAGGGTGGAAAACTTAATTGTTTTAATGTCGATCCACTTAAATTTGTAAAAACAAGTTAACTTAATTTCTTCATGTTGTCCCAACACAAATGGATTGTGTGGAAACCAGCAGCTTTTTACAGTGTATGACGGGGGAAAAGCTAAATATTTAAAGCCTAAAGTCTTAAAAGTCTGACTTTTTTTTTTTCTCCAGACATTTTTATTTACTGGTCAAATGATGTCGTTCATACATTTTTAGTACAATTTGCTCATCCATTGACGGCTGGGATTATGAGAGGGCTTTGGCAGTACACCATGTAAAAATCATACATTTTAGTACAAATGAAATTGTATGAATTTGTACTATTTTTTGACTATACGTAAAACAGTTTCCTTGTGAGATCAGGCTGAAATTGTCATGACTGACTGAATGCCACTGGAAAGAATGAAGGCAGTTTTTAACAACTGTACATCACTACTTTTTAGTAATTGCGGAATTAATTATTTCATATATGATCAGTATTCAAATCTAAACAGTGTGACATAGAACAGCAATCTTTGGAAGGGAGAGTTTAAAAAAGAACATAACAGTAACTCAAATAACCATTCATTACAACTGAGGTATGCAGAAGAGCATCTCTGAACACACAACATGTCCAACCTTGAGGTGGATGGGCTACAGCAGCAGAAGACCACACCCGGTGCCACTCCTGTTAGCTAAGAACAAAAAATTGAGGCTACAATTCGCACAGGCTCAACAAAGTTGGACAATAGAAGATTGCAAAAACGTTGCCTTGTCTGATAAGTCTCGATTTCTGCTGCGACATTCGGATGGTAGGGTCAGACTTTGGTGTCAACAACATGAAAGCCAAGCATCAACGGTTCAGACTGCTGGTGGTGGGGTAATGGTGTGGGCGATATTTTCTTGCCATACTTTGGGCCCATTAGTACCAATTGAGCATCTAACACCACAGCCTATCTGAGTTATGTTGCTGACCATGTCCATCCCTTTATGACCACAGTGTACCCATCTTCTGATGGCTATTTCCAGCAGGATAACACGTCATGTAATAAAGCATGAATCACCTCAGACTGGTTCCTTGAACATGACAATGAGTTCACTTTACTCAAATGGCCTCCACAGTCAGCAGATGAGTCAGCAAGCCAGTACTAGTAGGGTGTACCTAATAAAGTGGCCAGTGAGTGTATTTAGCCACATCTTATATAAGTACATCATTTATGTTCATCTAGCAAGTGTCACAAAAGTCACAAAGTTTGTACTATTATGATCATTAAAAAAATCTAACTATAATTTTTGATTGCCAGAGGGTAGGGTGCTCTTAATATATCACATTAATTGAATTTTTGAACAGTTCTCGACTTTAAATAAACTTGGTAAAGCCAAATAACACAATGTAATCTTAGCTTGATATAATCTGGACATCATGGATTTGCTGTGTCTCTTCATGGCAAGACATACAACAATTTGCTCACAGAAAACATATCAAAGTGAACATCAGGGGTTAATGACAGAGCTATTGAGCATATCAAAGTCAAACCTGCTGGAATGAGATGAAATGGAGCACTGCTTTTTTTTCTACCTGAAACTCTGCTTCCCATTTGTCAGGCAGATTGGCTGTGCGAGGAGCATCCTGTCTGCTTTATTGGCTAGAAAAGGAAGGATGTGGAAAAAAAATCCTCTGGGAAAAGAGAAAACATCATGTCTCGCCTCTATCCCACAAGAGGCTTTGCTCAATATTAAACACACACACACAAACACACTTGCGCTTCCATCTCCGGCTCATCATCCCACCACACCTACTTCAGCAATCCATTGTCGATCTGTCCCACAAGCCCTTTCCCTAAAATAGCACACCGTTGTCAGGTATGATAAAAAACAGCAGGCACGCAGTGAGACGACAAGAATGAAAAATTTCTGTCTGTTTGTTTGTAGCATTACAGGGCTTGTATATTCATGTCCTCCTGGGACAGAATTGAAGGTAGGAACCATCCGTCATGCTAATTGGGACTGTTTAGAAAGCAACAGCACTGACAAAATGTCTTTTCTCTCTCTCTCTCTCTCCTGCTCTGAATTATATACAGGACTACATAAATCTAAACTGTCATTGGCTGTTTGTTGAGTTTATTCTCAACTTTGCTGTAATTTGAAATTGATTTACATGAATCTGAACAACGCTTGGTAAATGGTAGTTGAAATGATAAACAATGAAAACGGTTTTGACATTGTTCACTCAAAAATACACTCACGATGGAAGCTTAAAGATGACTCTGATATGTAGACTAAAGTCACATTCATTGCTCAGGTGTGATTTTTTTTCACAGACTTCAACAGAGTGTAAAAATCTTGATGGTTCTGTGGGTCTTGTCTATCCAATCTTTATTTTGTATTTTCTATTGGATCCAAGTCAGGCGATTGGCTGGGCCATTCCACAGCTTTATTTTCTTTTTCTGAAAGCATTTGAGAGTTCCCTTGGCTGTCCACCCTGGTTTCATCTTCATCATCCTGATAATGTAGTTGTTGAACTGAAGCAGCTAATATTAGTTTACAATGACAAAGGTCAGAGGGTTTCTGAAGAACTACTGACAGATTTCAGCTGCTGTCTGGGCTTTTACTGCCTTTCTACACATCCCTTTCTTCACGTGTTCAATACTTATTTCCAGTGTCATTTCATTTTATTACGCATAACTTAATTTGTAAACTAATTGGATTTATTTTCTTTTAATACATATATATATCTTTGGTTGCTATCAACATCTGGTGAAAATTTCCAGTCAACAGCACATTTTAAAATATGTATATATATATATATATATATAGCCTACATACTGTATATTACGGGTGATCGGTTGCGGTTTGAATCACAGTTCTGTGGTCATGATTTTTGGTTTGATTCGGTCTACATTGTACAAAAAAATTCCCTATGGTAACACTTAAATATTAATTTAGAAACACCATACATCAAATACACTGCCTTATAATATACCATTTATAGCATTTAAAAAAGATATTCCTAAAGCCATGTATTTTAAATTCAGTCTTAGAGCTTTAATTTAGTCTGTTTCAAATAAATGTTGTTTTGAACTTGCTGTTCATCAAAGAATCCTGAAAAAAAGTATCAAGATTTCATTCAAATATAAATCAATAATAATATGTAACAATAATAATATTAAATAATAATAATAATATGTACACTACTTGACAAAAGTCTTGTCGCCTATCCAAGTTTTAGTAACAACAAATAATAACATGACTAGTTAATCATTTGGTACCAGATGTGCCTTTTATGAAAGGCAAAAACCTCTAGATTAGGCTTATTTTAAAGACACAAGACACATGTCTTGTCACTTAACAGAAATAATGTACAGTATAGAATATAAAGTCATGGTGCAGTGAAAAAAGAATTAATATTGTTTATGACTCCCATGAGCTTGGACGAGTGCATCTATACATCTCTGCAATGACTCAAATAACTTATTAATCAAGTTGTCTGGAATAGCAAAGAAAGCATTCTTGCAGGACTCCCAGAGTTTATCAAGATTATTTGGATTCATCTTCAACGCCTCCTTCTTCACCTTACCCCAGACATGCTCAATAATGTTCATGTCTTGTGACTGGACTGGCCAATCCTGGAGCACCTTGACCTACTTTGCTTTCAGGAATTTTGATGTGGAGGCTGAAGTATGAGAAGGAGTGATATCCTGCTGAAGAATTTGCCCTCTTCTGTGGTTTGTAATGTAATGGGCAGCACAAATGTCTTGATACCGCAGGCTGTGATGTCGACATCCACTCTGCAGATCTCCTGCACGCCCCCATACTGGGTGTAACCCCAAAGTTGAACTTTGCAGTTTAACAGATGATTCACTGGAAAAATCACATTCTGCTCACTTTTCCAAATGATCAACTAGAAGTCAAGTTATTATTTGTTACTGTTACAACTGGGATCTACGACAAGACTTTTGCCTGGTAGTGTATAAAGTCATACCAACCCCAAGATTTCAAATGATAGTGTTCATTTATCCTGTAAAACTATTCACTGGTACTAGAAAGTGAGAACACTTCATAAACTCTAGAATTGAATAGATTGCTCATTTGACCGAAGACAAACTTTACCTAGCAGAGACTGAGGAGGGTCACAGAGTCCCTGAGGTCTCGCCCGGTGGTGTCTGGAAACTAAATCAAGCTGATTTTAAAACAGAGAGATCTTGTTAAACTTCATGAACAGGGCTCCAAGAAAAAGTTAGAGGGCCCGAGAGGCAGTTAATAAACAGTGAAAGCACACGGCACTGTTTGCCAAAAGAAACAGACGGCTTAGAGGGGAAAAAAGTCAAACTACACACACTTTCCCTTTGCCAGCTCACTGGAGCCTGCGATGAGGGAAGGAGGAAAAGAGTGGCTTAAACAGGTAAGGACTGATAGGATATCCTAGGGTCATGAAAATAATTTGGATGAAAGTAATCTCGCCAGCGTGGAGTTTCATACACGAGAGGAATACAAATGGCTTATTGTGAGGGAACACAAAGTCGGCAGGGAGAAAACTGGGAAAGGAGGAAGTGAGGTCACTGCAATCTCTTCTCAGATATTGCCTTTGTAGTCAGGGATGAGGGTGATCGCGACCCCAGACCAGAAAATATACTCCATCATTGCCAGACTGACTTCTGAATAAATATGCCATCTTGAGTATAACGCTTCTGTGCTTTGAGAGAGAAGGAGATGAACATACTTTTTTTTGCAGATTAGGTACTGTCCAAACCTGGTATTAAAGGGATAGTTCACCCAAAAATATTACAAAAAACATCATTTACACATCCTCCAATTGTTCCAAATCAGTTTGAGTGCCGTTCTTTTGTTTTACAGGAAAGAAAACTCTTGAACCACCAGTGTGAGTAAATTGTGAGGAAATGTTTCAATTTAGTGTGAACTAGGTCTTTTAGATGTACTTTTGTCAATCCAGTCACAATTGGGTTATGCTATATATGAAAGTAAACAGGGTCAAAAATATTTTAGTCCATTAGCTTTCCATTTTTTTTATCACTCCTAGATATATCCCATTTGTATGGCTTTTCCAGTGTAGTAAACTTGCTTTGTTGCTCAGAGTGTTGCACTCCCATGAAACAAGGTTCAACAAGGTTCAACAAGAGCTAAAAGCAGCATAAAATAAGGTAATATTGCATTATGTCTTCAATGTAACCCCTGATGTTCTACTCTATCTCTTTCTGGAAACTCTAAACCCCAAATATCCATTTTAGTGTGCCTCATCAAAGCAGGCCTCACTCCCATCCGGGTCACGGCACCAACATAACACTTCAACTCGCCCTGCTCAGAGTGGAATTGAAACTGGAAGTAGGCGCACAAAAAAGGCCACATCCCTTCCATGCACAGTTGATACTAGCTACTTATTAGTAGTCTCTACTTCCTGGCCTTCACATACACTCCCCCAACCCTCATTCCCATCTGGGTCAAGGAACCAACATAACACTTCAACTCGCTTTGCTCAGAGTGAGTTTGAAACTGGAAGTAGGCACACAAAAAGGCCACAGTCTTTTCATGCAAGTCAATACTAGCTACTTATCACTAGCCTCTACTACCTGGCCTTCACTACACTCCCCCCAACACTCATTCCCATCCGGGTCACGGCACCAACATAACACTTCAACTCGCCCTGCTCAGAGTGAGATTGAAACTGGAAGTAGGTGCACAAAAAGGCCACACCCTTTCCACGCAGTCAATACTAGGTACTTATTACTAGCCTCTACTACCTGGCCTTCACTACACTCCCCCCAACACACATTCCCATCCGGGTCACGGCACCAACACAACACTTCAACTCGCCCTGCTCAGAGTGAGATTGAAACTAGAAGTAGGCGCACAAAAAGGCCACACCCTTTCCACGCAGTCAATACTAGGTACTTATTACTAGCCTCTACTACCTGGCCTTCACTACACTCCCTCCAACCCTCATTCCCATCCGGGTCACGGCACCAATATAACTCCTCTTGTTTCACTCCCAAAGTAGGATTCAAATGGATACTTCTGCAATTAGAAGCACATGCTAATAAGATGCCAGCTATGTGTTTCTAGGGTGCCTCTAGAAGAATACGATTGTCACAAGGGGGCATGGAAGAGTGGAAGTATAAAAGAAGGATTGACGACAAAGAAAGACAGGAGAGCTTTTCTTTCAGTTTGGCGGTAGTCGGCCGTGAGGGGCTGCCGCCACCAGTTTGTTTTGAGTTTATTTGTTTATTAAAACATTAAACGTTCACCAGCTTCCTGCCTCCTCCTTCCCTTGAAACAAGAGTTTGAACTTTATTACTTTACCTGCAGAGCTCATTCCAGCTGGGCTCCATTACAACATAATAACATATTTCCACAGTCCCATTTATCTGTTTCTAAAGGAATTTAACAGCTTTTTTTAGCACCACTGATTGGACATTTCACTTTGAAACAGCTGTGAAATGTGCAAGTAGCAACTTAACATTATTTTTCAGATGAGAAATTTTTTTATATAAGCCTGTTTTATCCATGGTTCTGCAAATGAGCTGCGAGAGACATAAGCTATCAGGGTTAGAGTCACGGGACAGGAGACAGGCTGCTTTTTTTTGCACAGGACATATTGACGACCCCTCAGAGGGCCACTAGCCTGATCTACAGCAGCATTTGGGCCACTAAACACACATCACTGAGCTCATTTCCTTTTCATGGCGAGGGAAGAGCCATTACACATGACACAAACAATAGAAAGCACAACACATACAGGGAGCCAGTCATTTAAAGCTAAAAAATGACTTGAAAGCTCCTACAAATGAAACAAGACATTAATTCTTATATTACTTGTTATGCACATTAATTTCTGTTTGTTTACTGGTTTATTTCAATATATTTATCAGCCAGGTCATTATACGCTTTTGAGAGAGAAATCTGAGAAGATTTTTAGGCACTGCTGATATAATAAGGCCCGCATAAATACTGAAAATTGTTTGTGTTATTTATTGAGTGTTAAATAAAAGCTGCCCTGATACCTCTGAAAGGTGATATTACACTTGCTCCGTGTTACTCTACATCTCACCAGGAGAGAAAATCATGCAAAGACGGGTGAAAATTACCTCTGGGGCCGCTCAAGTGCTCACAGACACACACTTGCTCATACATAAACACACACACATTCATGTGTCAAAAGAGCAATTACACGCCGGCTTAGTTCATGAAGACAAATGCAGAGGATTTTTCAGAAGCCGATTAACAGACTTTATTTTAAATCACACTAAAACCCGGGAATTTCATTTGCAGGATTTAAACAGTTCACACTATTTTTCTTAAAAAGAAACGACCCCCTTACCCTTAGTTAATAGGGGCATATCCTCTCGTAGAATCCTGTATTAGAAGACAAAGCACTACACTAAAATAACGAACAGTTATATTTTGTGTGGCAATGCGGTGGCGGAGTGGGTAGCACGTTCGTCTCACATCAAGAAGGTCGCTGGTTCGAGCCTCGGCTGGGTCACTTGGCATTTTAGTGTGGAGTTTGGGTTTTGGGTTAGGGTAGGGTTAGGGGTGGGGTTAGGTGAGCACATTAAAAAGCATTGGATGCAGCTCAGATATCACTGCACCACTCTCAACTTATCTAGCATATGCACAGCAGATGCCCTTCCAGCTGCAACCAATCACTGGGAAACACCCATACACTCTCATTCACACACATACACTACGGACAATTTAGTTACCCAATTCACCTATAGCGCATGTCTTTGGACTTGTGGGGGAAACCGAGCACCCGGAGGAAACCCATGCGAACACATGGAGAACACGCAAACTCCACACAGAAATGCCAACTGATCCAGTCGAGGCTCGAACCAGTGACCTTGCTGTGAGGTGAGAGCCCTACCCACTGCACCACCCCTAGTTATTCATCATGCAATAGTATACTAATCACTAGATCCTAGTATTCATTTCTTAGGTACTTTACACTACACGATAAATACAATGTAAAATCCATTAGCTAACTTTACTAGAGTGAGTAAAAACTCCATTGTATTTAAAATGATTAGTTGACTTTACTTTTAAAAAAAAGTGAGTAGTCCCATTATTTTTAAAGCAATTAGTTGACTTTACTTTAAAAAGTAAGCCCATTACTTTTAAACCGATTAGATGAGTTTACTTGAAAATGTAAGCCCATTACTTTTAATTTTAGTTGACTTTACTTTTTTTTTTTAAGAGTATACCTTTTGCTTTTAAAGCGAGTAGTTGACTTCGAAAGCAACAGGTTTGCTCACCTTTTTTAAAGCGATTAGCGACTTTACTTTTAAAAAGGTGCACAAACCTGTTGCTTTTAAAGTGATTAGTTGACTTTACTTTTAAAGAGTGAATAGAATAGTTGCCTTTAAAGTGATTAGTTGACTTTTTTTAAAGAGTGAGTGGAATAGTTGCCTTTAAAGTGATTAGTTGACTTTTTTTAAAGAGTGAGTGGAATAGTTGCCTTTAAAGTGATTAGTTGACTTTTTTAAAGAGTGAGTGGAATAGTTGCCTTTAAAGTGATTAGTTGACTTTTTTTAAAGAGTGAGTGGAATAGTTGCCTTTAAAGTGATTAGCTGACTTTACTTTTAAAGAGTGAGTGGAATAGTTGCCTTTAAAGTGATTAGTTGACTTTTTTTAAAGAGTGAGTGGAATAGTTGCCTTTAAAGTGATTAGTTGACTTTTTTAAAGAGTGAGTGGAATAGTTGCCTTTAAAGTGATTAGTTGACTTTTTTAAAGAGTGAGTGGAATAGTTGCCTTTAAAGTGATTAGTTGACTTTTTTAAAGAGTGAGTGGAATAGTTGCCTTCAAAGTGATTAGTTGACTTTACTTTTAAAGAGTGAGTGGAATAGTTGCCTTTAAAGTGATTAGTTGACTTTACTTTTAAAGAGTGAGTGGAATAGTTGCCTTTAAAGTGATTAGTTGACTTTTTTTAAAGAGTGAGTGGAATAGTTGCCTTTAAAGTGATTAGTTGACTTTTTTTAAAGAGTGAGTGGAATAGTTGCCTTTAAAGTGATTAGTTGACTTTTTTAAAGAGTGAGTGGAATAGTTGCCTTTAAAGTGATTAGTTGACTTTTTTTAAAGAGTGAGTGGAATAGTTGCCTTTAAAGTGATTAGTTGACTTTTTTAAAGAGTGAGTGGAATAGTTGCCTTTAAAGTGATTAGTTGACTTTTTTAAAGAGTGAGTGGAATAGTTGCCTTTAAAGTGATTAGTTGACTTTTTTTAAAGAGTGAGTGGAATAGTTGCCTTCAAAGTGATTAGTTGACTTTATTTTTAAAGAGTGAGTGGAATAGTTGCCTTTAAAGTGATTAGTTGACTTTTTTTAAAGAGTGAGTGGAATAGTTGCCTTTAAAGTGATTAGTTGACTTTACTTTTAAAGAGTGAATAGAATAGTTGCCTTTAAAGTGATTAGTTGACTTTTTTTAAAGAGTGAGTGGAATAGTTGCCTTTAAAGTGATTAGTTGACTTTTTTTAAAGAGTGAGTGGAATAGTTGCCTTTAAAGTGATTAGTTGACTTTTTAAAGAGTGAGTGGAATAGTTGCCTTTAAAGTGATTAGTTGACTTTTTTTAAAGAGTGAGTGGAATAGTTGCCTTTAAAGTGATTAGCTGACTTTACTTTTAAAGAGTGAGTGGAATAGTTGCCTTTAAAGTGATTAGTTGACTTTTTTTAAAGAGTGAGTGGAATAGTTGCCTTTAAAGTGATTAGTTGACTTTTTTAAAGAGTGAGTGGAATAGTTGCCTTTAAAGTGATTAGTTGACTTTTTTAAAGAGTGAGTGGAATAGTTGCCTTTAAAGTGATTAGTTGACTTTTTTTAAAGAGTGAGTGGAATAGTTGCCTTCAAAGTGATTAGTTGACTTTACTTTTAAAGAGTGAGTGGAATAGTTGCCTTTAAAGTGATTAGTTGACTTTACTTTTAAAGAGTGAGTGGAATAGTTGCCTTTAAAGTGATTAGTTGACTTTTTTTAAAGAGTGAGTGGAATAGTTGCCTTTAAAGTGATTAGTTGACTTTTTTTAAAGAGTGAGTGGAATAGTTGCCTTTAAAGTGATTAGTTGACTTTTTTAAAGAGTGAGTGGAATAGTTGCCTTTAAAGTGATTAGTTGACTTTTTTAAAGAGTGAGTGGAATAGTTGCCTTTAAAGTGATTAGTTGACTTTTTTTAAAGAGTGAGTGGAATAGTTGCCTTCAAAGTGATTAGTTGACTTTACTTTTAAAGAGTGAGTGGAATAGTTGCCTTTAAAGTGATTAGTTGACTTTTTTTAAAGAGTGAGTGGAATAGTTGCCTTTAAAGTGATTAGTTGACTTTTTTTAAAGAGTGAGTGGAATAGTTGCCTTTAAAGTGATTAGTTGACTTTTTTAAAGAGTGAGTGGAATAGTTGCCTTTAAAGTGATTAGTTGACTTTTTTAAAGAGTGAGTGGAATAGTTGCCTTTAAAGTGATTAGTTGACTTTTTTAAAGAGTGAGTGGAATAGTTGCCTTTAAAGTGATTAGTTGCCTTTTTTTTTAAAGAGTGAATAGAATAGTTGCCTTTAAAGTGATTAGTTGACTTTTTTTAAAGAGTGAGTGGAACAGTTGCCTTCAAAGTGATTAGTTGACTTTACTTTTAAAGAGTGAGTGGAATAGTTGCCTTTAAAGTGATTAGTTGACCTTTTTTTAGAGTGAGTGGAATAGTTGCCTTTAAAGTGATTAGTTGACTTTTTTTTAAAAGAGTGAGTGGAAAAGTTGCACTTAAAGCAATTAGTTGACTTCAAAACAATTACATGACTTTGAAGTGATTAGCTGACTTTGCTTTTGAAGAGTGTGTAGAATAGTTGCCTTTAAAGTGATTGGTTGACTTTACTTTTAAAGAGTGAGTGGAATAGGTGTCTTTAAAGCGATTAGTTGACTTTAAAACAATTTGTTGACTTTGCTTTTAAAGAGTGAGAATCGTTGCCTTTAAAGTGATTAGTTGACTTTGCTTAAAAGTGGCAAACCTTTAAAGAGTGAAAAGTCTTTCAAGTAGAAGAGTGATTAGAATAGTTGCCTTTAAAGCGATTTGTTTACTTTTGAAGGGTGAGTAGAATAGTTGCCTTCAAAGCAATTAGTTGACTTTGCTTAAAAAGTGGTAAACCTGTTGCATTTAAAGTGATTAGTTGACTTAACTTTTTTTTTTTTTTAAAGTGAGCTAACACAGCGCTGCTAATTATTAAGGAAATTAAATAAAACATTAAGTCAACTTAACAGTTTCAACTTAACAGAACAAAATCCTCAATTTGGATCTCACTGATTAATCCTGTTTGGAGTGTTCCTTACAGGAGCCAAAGAACACTTTCAGAAACATCTCAGTGTTTGTTGTTAACCTGGCATCTGGTAGTAAATTCCTATCTGACTGGAAAACCTCTTTTTCCCTTTGCTTTCTCCCTTCCAGACCTTTAAACCTAATGTTTGCCGGTTCAGATAGTCGGTTTGTGCACTTCATAAAGGATTAGAAGTGTCATAAAGAATCCATTCTGTGTGTTTATGTGCTTGGAGAGAAAAAAAACGAATTGTCTCATCACTCCCAAAGCTACAATAAACAGGTGGTAATAAAGGTGACGACAGCTGGAAGACGTTCCAATCATAACAAAGGCTTTTCCTTCTCCTCCACACTCTCCATCAACTGAAAAACTGCCGATTTCATATTTCATTATCCGCAGTGTGAAGCAGCCTTTTTAATGTCATTTGGAGTTAATCACCACACTGGTTCTGCACAAAATGAAATCATCCTTGCAGTAAAAATCTGATTAGCTTTCACGGCTCATTCTATAAAGCTGTGTCTGGCTTTCCAAAATCCTGTCATGGAAAATGATTTGTCATCATTGGATGCAACGGATCTTTACACCATACAAATGTGAAGCTTTTACAGGAATAGCATTGATGGACATTTTCAGAATCAATTACAGTAGTTAAATAAATATATATAAAAAAAGTATTTTAGAAAATGCCAGTTTTACAGTGATACACAAAAAGCTCAAAACAAATGAATTACAAAATAAAATGTTAACATATAAATGTATATACATACATATATATACACACACACACACACACACACACACACACACACACACACACACACACACACACACACACACACACATACATACATACATACATACATACATACATACATACATACATACATACATACATACATATATATATATATATATATATATATATATACATATATATATACATATATATATATGTGTGTAATTAATTGGATGGATAAAAATGAATGACAAAACGTTTATTAGAATTATTAAAAAAAAACATGATACTGTTTATAAAAATGTTTGCTTATTTATTTAGATGAAGGCATGAATATGAAAAAATAATAATAAAAAATTTGCACTAATGTTTAGATTAGTTGTTATTTGGACACAATAAAGCTGCTACAAAAATATATACACTGGTGCAATTAAAGTAATTAATTTTAAAGTGTAATGCAAGTGTCCAAATGGGTTTTTAAAAACACAAAAAACACAATATAACAACAATCACATCAACCATTTTTAAAAATGTATTGAAAAACTGATTTATTTATTTATTCTGGAGCAACTGGATGGACCCACGGACACAGTGGCTGAAGGCTTAGAATGCAATATTTATTGGATTTTGAGCAGCTTTTCACCTTAATCCGGCCTACCTCTTATTTCTCTCTCATAGACCTTCTCTTTCTGAAAGACCACTAACAGTCTCCTTTACACACACACACACACGCACACACACACACACACACACACACACACACACACACACACACACACACACACACACACACACACACACACACACACACACACACACACACACACACACACACGCACACGACTCTGGAGAGGTAGAACAGATATAATTTCACAGCTGAGCTGCTGAAGCCACTGAGCTGTGCTTTGTACCAGATTTCACACCTGAGGTTACAATAGCGTTACAGATTGGATCTGTGACTTTACAAAGTGAAGGTGCGCAAACTCCCCATGAGCAGCACGCGCCTCCCAAAACACTTGTACTCTACCAGAACAAAATAGCACATCTTCTCTCAACGGGCCAATGGCAATCGATTGTGATGAAGAAAACATGATTATTTATTTACTGATGCTTACATTTGTGCAGGACTGCATTGATGACAAAAGTTAGAAAACAAGTATGTGGTCAATATTTCATAGGTTAGTTTGTTACTTTAAATAGAATATGGCACAAACAATTATATATATATATATATATATATATATATATATATATATATATATATCTAATCTATATACAGTTGAAATCAGAATTATTAGACCCCCTGTTTGTTTTGACTAGATATTGTTTTGACTAGATATAGTCAACTAATATTTGACTAGATATTTTTCAAGACACTTCTATACAGCTTAAAGTGATATTAAAGGCTTAACTAGGTTAATTAGGTTAAATAGGCAAGTTAGGGTAATTAGGCAAGTTATTGTATAATGATGGTTTGTTCTGTAGACTTTCGAAGAAAATATAGCCTAAAGAGGCTATTAATTTTGACCATAAAATGGCTTTTTTTAAAAAGAATTTTAAAATCTTTTATTCTAGCTGATATAAAACAAATAAAACTTTCTCTGGAAAAAAAGTATTATCAGACATACTGTGAAAATATCTTTGCTGTGTTAAACATAATTTAGGAAATATTTAAACAATAAAATAAATAAATAAAAGGGGCGCTAATAATTCTGACTTCAACTGGATATATACTTACACACTAGAACATTATTTGAAACGATTTTTCTTCAACTTTTACTTGTAATAAATGGTAGCTAGCTGGGAAAGATCTTCAATTGGCTTCAAACTAAAATAACTAAACCCCAAGTAAACTAAAATAAATACCTAATCTGTCATTTAAATAAAACAGTTGAAAATTGGGGGAAATCTCAACATCAAATCATTTTCCCACAAAGAAATACACAATAAATTCACACTTCTTCCAGCCTTTCAGGTTTCTTAGTAATAACTTTGTCCCTCAGGATTTGCCAGATATTTTCAATCAGGTTTACATCTGGACTATGGTCTGACCATTTCATTGTTTTCAGCTTAAAGTGTTGATTGGGTGGTAATGGGGTTCTCTTCTATCTCCCATACACAGTTTACAAAAATATTGGCAGCTCTGCAAATGCGTATGAGCGAAATGTTTCTGAAGTACATGTATATCTCCATTGTTAGCACACCAGGGTGTGAACAAAAGGTTCATCCATGCCTATAGAGTTTCATCCAAGCCTATAGAAAGACTACAAATATGGATCAGAGAACATGAAGAATCTGGAGAGATTCTGTATGGAAAACTGCTGTGAAATCTCTTTCCAGGTCTCCTCCAACTTCATCAGGGATTACAAATTTAGAGTTGTTATCTGGGTAAATGGATAAGTAAAGTACTGAATAAAATCATGTGAGTATTTGTTTTTACTAACGTGTAGGAGTAATACATTCATTTCATAAGGAGATTATAACTAAATTTCAATCCAAAAATTAAAAGGATAAACAATACAAATGTATTTTCACAGCCTTCTTTGCTTTTATTTGTCAATTTTAACCCGAATTCATACGTACATGTTTTTTAAACGTTTAAAATAACCCCCAATCTGTAGAACTCGCGCACACACACGCACACACTTCTTTGCCTGGCCAAGCTGATCCCTGAACAGTATCTACACCCTCAAACCATCACCAAAGCTTCAGAGTGAAGCTGAACCATCTCCCAAAACCACCCGAGGAGCAGATTATGCAAATGCAAGGCTAGCTAATTAATTGGCAGTCAAAGAGGAGTGCTCGTCTCTCAAACCCTGCTCTCCCCTGATCGTGCCCACAGGCAACAACAACATAACAGAGATTTACAGAGCCTGATGATAATCAAGAACCATAATTGCTTTTTCAATCACAATGATAATGACACAATCTTGATGTAGAGCATTGTAATTGTGCTATTAATATGTATACTCTCTCAGCTCTGCAGCCATCTGTTATGGAGAGAGAGAGAGAGAGAGAGAGAGAGAGAGAGAAAGAGAGAAAGAGAGAAAGAGAGAGAAAGAAAGAGAGATAGAAAGAGATAGAAAGAAAGAAACACAGATAGATAGATAGATAGATAGATAGATAGATAGATAGATAGATAGATAGATAGAGAGAGAGAGAGAGAGAGAGAGACAGAGAGAGAGAGAGAGAGAGAGAGACAGAGAGAGAGAGAGAGAGAGAGAGAGAGAGAGAGAGAAAGAAAGAGATAGAAAGAAAGAAACACAGATAGAGAGAGAGAGAAAGAGAGAGAGAGAAAGAGAGGGAAAGAAAGAATCACAGATAGATAGAGAGAGAGAGAAAGAGAGTGAGAGAGAGAGAGAGAGAGAGAGAGAGAGAGAGAGGAGCTCAAAGGCTCTTCAGCTCTTCAAGAGGAAGCGTTACACAGCTTACAGCCGTCGGAAACGAGGTCAAATGTGTATATAATGAGGGCGTTAAATGGCTGGTTGGCTGGTTAAGAGCAATTTACTCTCTGAGGGGAAACAGTGAAGAGTAATACGCCATGTCAGCACTGGTAATTAAACATTATGGTGTATTTAAGTGATCTTCGGAGTCATCAAAGATGGTCATTTTCTTTGGCAATGACTAGAGTTAACGTTTTTTGCAAGGCCACTTCTAAAATGGATAAGTATTTTCATACCAGTATATTTACACTCACCGGCCACTTTATTAGGTAGACCTGTCCAGCTGCTTGTTAATGCAATTTTCTTACTAGCCAATCACATGGCAGCAACTCAATGCATTTAGGTATGCAGACATGGTCAAGACGATCTGCTGCTGTTCAAACCGAGCATCAGAATGGGGAAGAAAGGTGATTTAAGTGACTTTGAATGTGGGATAGTTGTTGGTGCCAGAGAAACTGGTTTGAGTATTTCAGAAACTGCTGATCTACTGGGATTTTCACACACAATCATCTCTAGGGTTTACAGAGAATGGTCAGAAAAAGAGAAAATATCCAGTGAGCGGACGTTCTGTGGGCGCAAATGCCTAGTTGATGTTAGAGGAGAATGGCCAGACTGGTTCCAGCTGATAGGAAGGCAACAGTAACCAAGATAACCACTCGTTACAACTGAGGTATGCAGAAGAGCATCTCTGAACGCACAACACGTCCAACCTTGAGGTGGATGGACTTCAGCAGCAGAAGACCACACCGAGTACCACTCCTGTCAGCTAAGAACCGGAAACTGAGGTTACATTTCGCACAGGCTCAGCAAAACTAGACAATAGCAGATTGTAAAAACGTTGCCTGGTCTGATGAGTCTCCATTTCTGCTGCGACATTTGGATGGTAGGGTCAGAATTTGGCGTCAACAACCATATTGGATCCATCCTGCTTTTTATCAAGTTTAGGCTGGTGGTGGTGGTGTAATGATGTGGGGGATATTTTCTTGCCACACTTTGGACCCGTTAGTACCGATTGAGCATTGTGTCAACACCACAGCCTACCCGAGTGTTGTTGCTGACCATGTCCATCCCTTTATGACCACAGTGCACCCACCTCCAGCAGGCATCAACACACCATGTCATAAAGCGCAAATCATCTCAGACTGGTTTCTTGAACATGACAATGAGTTCACTGTACTCAAATGGCCTCCACAGTCACCAGATCCCAATCTAATTGAGCACCTTTGGGATGTGATGGAATGCGAGATTCGCATCTTGGTTGTGCAGCCGACAAATTTGCAGCAACTGCGTGATGCTATCATGTCAATATTGACCAAAATCTCTGAGGAATATTTCCAGTACCTTGTTAAATCTTTGCCACAAAGGATTAAGGCAGATCTGAGGGCAAAAGGGGGCCAAACCCTGTACTAGTAAGGTGTACCTAATAAAGTTGCTGGTGAGTGTTTATATGTAGAACTTAAGAAAGCCTGATCTCACCAGAAATGTTTACTATTTGGATATATTA
The DNA here is from genome assembly GCF_903798145.1 of Danio aesculapii. Taxonomy (NCBI): domain Eukaryota; kingdom Metazoa; phylum Chordata; class Actinopteri; order Cypriniformes; family Danionidae; genus Danio; species Danio aesculapii. Next base: position 27,917,162 of record NC_079444.1, read on the forward strand.
CTATAACTTTTTCTTATATTACTATTTTTTTGCAATGTCAGAAAAGTAGATAATTCCTACAAATGAAAGCATATGAATTGGCATGAATTGCCCATCTTTTGGACAATTAGTAAAATGTGTAAACTAACCTAACCCACCCATCACTGGGGGATAAGCAAATTCTACTAAAATGTCCAAATGGTATCATACAAATTCATACAAATTAGCCACCAAATCGAAACATTATGATTGTGATGACAGGCCTATACCTTGAATGACTTCAGTGCATAGTTTCTCACATTGCTCTGCTGTGATCTTAATTTACACTTCTTACAGCCTTTCAGGTTTTTTAGCCATAACTTTGTCGCTGAGGATTTTCCTGAGATTTTTAATCAGGTTCAGATTAGGAACCTAGTCAGGCCATTTCATTATTTCAATGCTTCAAGGAACTTCTTTACCCATTCCGCTGTGTGACAGGCTTGTTGCCTTGCATGAAAAGTGCTGGCTGATTAGCTGATGAACACAGAGAAGAACCACATTTTGCTGAAGGAGCTTCTGATAAATATTTGATTTGACTCCGGCATGTAGATGTAAAAGAGGTCAAATTCCTGCTCTAAACAAACATCTCCCAAACCAACACACTTTAGGTTCAGTCTTTCATCAGTCTGATGATGAACAAAAAAATAGATGGATAGGAAAAAAGCAGGGAATAAATTAAGTAAAGAACAAATAGCATGAAACAAAGAAAATAAGAATATTAAGAACTGAAAGAAGGGGGTGAGAGAAATAGGAGAAAGATGTCTGGCTTTCTGGCTGGTTGGATCATTTCCTGCTTCCATACACCGTGAACTCAGTCTCCACTGTCTGATAAACACCTGTAACAGAGTCGAAACCTCAAACGATCTCTCCAATAGCTTTATCGCCTTTACTAATGTAGTCACCCAGAGCGACTGATGAAGTCAATGTGGGCCCTGAGCAAACGGCTTCAGATGATTTATACCTCAGACCAGAAGCTAATCACACATTCAGCAGGAGTGGGATATAACACACTCTCCCGTCCCTCCAGATGGCGAAGCATCCAAGAGCCCTTAAGGTTCCTCCACAACTGATTCTCCCCACAGCATGGACCACGGTGCAGAGAGGTTACAAACCAGGACCGGTAATAGTAGGGGTAATTCGATTGAGCTCACCGCAGACCGCATGCTGGCATCTGGTACCTCTCAGCCAAAAATGAAAGGAGTATTTTACATGGTGCAATCTCTAATCTCATAAACAATACTAAAGACATGATGTAAGGCTCCAGGGTGCCATGAACGGCAAGGCATATTACATTTAGATGGAGCCCGTGGGACCCGAGCTGAAATATAGTGATTTGATTGCAAGCGTCTGTAAATAGCTTTTGCCAGTACAGTCGGCCTACGCTGACAACACGATTTGCAGCACAGCTTGCTTTGATTCAGTGGGAAATAAAACACACAAGCGCGCTGCGTTCTGAAGCGAGATGTTTTGAATTTCACCAAAGGCTTGAGATCAGAGACTTGATATAACTATCTGGGCAAGAGACAAATTCGCCGAGCTTATTTGCTCGCCTTTCCAACTGGCAAGTTACTTGACATCGCCGTTTGAAAAACTGCCTCCATCTTAACAAGATGCAAAGAGAAATACCCTGACCGGTCACAACCTACAATCTTGACGTTTACTGTAAAGATCTGTATCAGATTTAAAGCCCGCCAGCTATTACCAGATGGAAAGCTGGCACTCGCCACAGTGGAATTCACAAATGGATGCTAAACGCAACACTAAACAGATGTCAATTGCAAAATCAAAGCGAGAATCACATTATCTGTGCTTTTAGACCTTTGTCTCGCAGTGCAAAGTCAATTGAATTTACTGATGCGAGCGCATGGGTATTCATCCCACTCAAGGCATCCAGAAGTGAGGAAAAAACTCAATAGCAGGTCAAGAAAAGATAGAAACGGCCCTGAAACTGAGGAAGCCGAGTCTGCTAGAGGAGGTGATAAACATTTCCATTTCTCTCTGAGGTGAAAGAAAAGAGCAAAGATGATTTTTTTGGTATGAAAAAAGGTGTTTAAACTTGACAGCGCCTTAAAGGAGAAACAAAAGCGAGCTGTGATTTCGCCTTCGCTAGCCTGAGGCCGTTCACAGCAGCTCAGAGTCAAAGCTCTGAAGAGGCAAAAGACCTGCGGTGAGAAGCGTTTGTACCACTGAAACACTGTGGATGCATATTTTGCACATTCTTTTACATGCGAGGATCACCCTATGGGCCGATGTGCACTTAGAAGTGATGGATGTTATTTTTGAGCATGCTTGTTTAGGAGCATCTATTTCACATCAGAGAAGTAAAACTCATCAGTGTCTTCAAGTGAGCGTGAAAAAAAGAATAATGTTTATTAAAGCATTTTACATGAGCAGAAATGAAAGTTATCAACAAAACGTTTTTTTTTTTTAAGTACACAACCCTGGTTCAAACCCCATGGTGTAATTTGGCCCTGACAAAGACCATTTTTATATTCACTGGATTTATTTTGCGAGCCAAAAATGATTGCAAATAAAATCTGAGCATTTTCTCAAGCTTTCATAATACAGAAGGCTATTGTAGCACAGTAAAAGGAGAATGTGATTGGCCAAGTTATTTGTTGTGCTCCAAACATTGATCATGGATAAGTGTTTCCATGTGTAATGCAGGTTGTCGCAACAGCATTTTTGCATGTGACAAGAGCGCCCCCACATGGACGGAGATCTGAATGTTATATTTATTTCCATTTTCACCACAAATCAAGAATAAAGGAGTAACAGCTGTCTTGATAAAATATCAGTTTATGTGAATGCATTTTAGGGTTTTTTTTTCTTTTAAAGTAAACTCAAAAATCATTCTGGCTGCATGTATCTGATAAAAAATTAAATACTGTAAAATAGTATTCAATTGAAATTAAAATAACTGTTTTCTATGAGGTTGTATTTTAAAATTTAATTATTCCTGTAGATCAAATCAATAGGTTCAGGTTACTATTCCCCAAAGTATTTCTCTGCTTTTTTTTTTTTTTTTTTTTGTGGAAAAAGAGGTACATTACTTTTACTTCTGAAGAATTTTACTTAACAGAAAGCTCAAAATTATTTATTTTGAATAAAAATTATTATTTAAAATGAAAAAGATCTTTGCTGTCAGTGTTGACCAATTTAATGTGTCCTTGATGACTACAAGTCATATTTACAAGAAAAACATTTAACAATAAAGTTACATACATAAAGTTACCAAGTTTTAGGAACAACAAATAATAACTTCTAGTTGATCATTTGGTATCAGAAGTAGCTTATATGAAGAGCAAAGGCCTCTAGATTGCGCTAATTTTACCAAAATAAAATATGATCATGTTTTGAGTTTTAATTATTTAATTTGGACAGTAAGCTCTGACTTTGCTTAGACAAACGTCTAGTCACTTAACAGAAATAATATACAGTATAGAATATAAAATCATGCTACAGTGGAAAAAGAATTAATATTGCGTATGACTTCCATAAATCTCTCAATGACTAATGACTGAAATAACTTATTAATAAAGTCATCTGAAATGGCAATGAAGGCGTTCTTGCAGGACTTCCAGAGTTCATCAACATTCTTTGGATTTATCTTCAATGCTTCCTTCAACTTACCCCAGACTTGCTCAATAATGTTCATGTCTGGAGACTGGGCTGGCCAATCCTGGAGCACCTTGACCTTCTTTGCTTTCAGGAACTTTGATGTGGAAGCTGAAGTATGAGAAGGAACACTATCCTGCTGAAGAATTTGCCCTCTCTTGTGGTTTGTAATGTAATGGGCAGCACAAATGTCTTGATACCTCAGGCTGTTGATGTTGCCATCCACTCTGTAGATCTCTTGCACACCCCCATACTGAATGTAACCGCAAACCATGATTTTGCCTTCACCAAACTTGACTGATTTCTATGAGAATCTTAGGTCCATCAACAAAATGAGTAAACAAAGACTTTCCGAAAACATGTTTTAATACAAAAGTTCAAAACGTTAGATCAACATGTATACAAAATCAAGATAACAAACAAAAATGCAGACGTTACACTCTAAGAAAAGGTGAATTTGATCCAAAAGAAAAAAAGCTGGTCTAGAAAACAGACCAATAATATCATTTGCTAAGTGTCCTTGACACAACTGGTCACACACTCAACTAACAAACTAGTACACACTGTTTGGAAAAATCTCTACCTCTACAGCAAGTTGCTTTGTGACCTGAATTCCGCAAATCCTTCAGAAAACTGCCATCCAATTCACTTAAGACTCTTCCAGGAAAGTCAAATGTGATTTTAACTCAAATATAGACAGTGGTTTTTCTCTGGCAACAGAATATGAAATTGCAATCTTATTTTCATCTCTCAGTTCATCGTGTCTTTTGTTTTTAAAAATGGCACTCAGTGATTTGACTATTCATAAACACTGTATAAGTACAGTTTACTTGAAACTGTATCAAATTATACTTTCCTTCCTTACCTTCATTCCAGAGGTTTTCATCACTTGTGGTATTTGGGATGCCAAATATGTAGAATTTAAACAGAGAACTCATGTTCAGTGTTTTTTAAATAGACGGACCTTAAAGGGACGGTTCACACAAAACTCAAAATTTACTCACTAATTTACTCACTCCCAAGTGGTTTTAGAGTTTCCTTTTTCTGTTGAACACAAAAGAAGATAACTTGAAAAATGTTAGAAACCTGTAACCATTGACTTCCATAGCAGGAAAAAAATGCTTTGGAAGTCAATGGTTACAGGTTTCCACATTTATTAAAAATAACTAAATGATGACAGAATTTTCAGTTTTGGGTAAACTATCCCTTTAAACTGAACCGCTGCTCTGACAGCTGTCGCATTATAATGCTTCATACCCTCTAAAATAGATTTCCATGACCCAGAGTCCTGTAACATGGTACAAAACACTAAATGAACCCATTCTGTGTGTGTTTGTGTCACAATGCCTGTGTGCTGGAGCTGATGATGTCCATGAAAGTGGCCTCTATCTGATAGCACAGCTGGACGTCCGGATCGGCTCTGCTCAGCTCTTCTGCTGATCTCTTGGGTAGACAGAGTTTGCTTTCTGATAGCGCTATTTCCTGTGGCTTCTCTTTCAGACACTGAAGCCCTGAACACAAGAGCACAGCAGATCAGATTCAGATCTAGAGCTGCATGATTTGGCTAAATTGATAAACGTTGGCAAATGAACTGTGAAATGATAACCTATTGCTGATGCTTAGATTAAAGATAAAGGAAGAAAAGGGCCATAGAAATGCTTTGAAACAGAAGACTGCATTTGTCTGGAAAAGTGTGTCTGATAAAATCTGGACAAAGAGGGTCATCGTACTTAAAAATCAAGCACTCTTTTAAATGAAGTGTGGAATGGTATGAATTTGCAATGTGGATCTTTGGTCCAGATTAGATGCAAATATATAGAATGAACTGCCACATTCATCATTTATCTTCAGCTTAGTCCCTTATTTATCAGAGGTCGCCACAGTGGAATGAACTGCCAATTATTCTGGCATATGTTATATGCAGCGGATGCCCTTTAAGCCACAACCCAGTACTGGAAAACACCCATACATTCTCACATTCACACACGCAATCACACACTATGGCCAATTTTGTTTAGCCAATTCCCCTATAGCGCATGTATTGGATTGTGGAGAAAACCAGAGCACCCGGAGGAAAGCCCTGTGAACACGGGGAGAACATGCAAACTCCACACAGAAATGGCAACAGGCCCAGCCGGGACTTGAACCAGCAACCTTCTTGCTGTGAGGCGACAGTGCTAACCACTGAGCCACCGTCTCACCAAGGGCCACATTTAATGATTTAATAATAGGAACACGATTACCAAAATAAATACCAATACTATAATAATAATAATAATTATCATTATTATTATAATTATTATACATTAAAATCCTTGCTGAAAGATCTTTGTGTTTCAGTGATTATATGTTTTGTGAATTCTAGCCAAATATTTTCGCAGCTACAAATGAACAATATTGTATTGTTATAACTGTACAATATTATAATGGCCCGTTTCCACTGTGTGGTACGGTACGGTTCGGTTTGGTACGCTTTTATAGCCGTTTCCACTGTCAAAAAGCGTACCGAACCGAACCGTACCGTACCACTTTTTCGGCACCCTTTCGAAAGGGTACCAAAGACGAGAAAGGGTACCAAAAGGCGGAGCTAGACGCGCAGCTGAACGCTATTGGTTTACAGAGATACGTCATTCGCTTACGCAACAAGCCAGAATGAAAACAAAAAACCCGCCATGTTTGAAATACACAGCCGACGAGCCGAGACATTACAGCGGAATAATTTATACATATAATAACGAGCCATGGTCGACCTGGGCTCAGACAAACCTTGTCGTCGTCTTGATAAACAGCCACAAAGCCAAGAAGAAGAGCAGATTTACCCTGTGTCCCGTAGTTTTTTACAAGGCAGTCTGAGGCGCGAGCGGTTTCGCTTTCTTGCTAGCGCTCGCGCGCGTCTAACATTATATCTGAAATAACAAACTTCTTGAGCTGATGATAATAACCAGCGCTTGATTATTGATGTGCTTTTAAAACCCGATCCTGTCAGACACTGACAAACGCAAGAGTGAAGCGTGAAGAAACAAAGGAGAAGCCGGAAAAAAGGAGCACATTATTTTTTCAGCAAACATGAACAAAATGCCATGTATAACTAACTTATTATCTTCACATTTTGGACTATTATGAACTCAGATTGACGGAATTACTGTCTAACAGAGGCTACGTGTGCTGCGGAAGATTACAGACACAGATGAGAGGTTTTCACTGACTAGGCTATAATTTGTATTGTTTTGAACCTAAATACGGACGAAAATGTCTGCTGTGTGTATTTCTTCTGTAGTTGGTAACATTTCGGAACTGTAAGGGGCTGTATGCGTCTATATATGTTCATTTATTTAGTTATTTTATATAATTACAGACCTTACAGTAGGCTGTTTCGCACTATCATTGATCTGCAGTTATTATCAACTCATGTTCATTGAAAAATTACTAATAAACATTTCTACACAAGCATTAATGTGTATGAAGCATCTGTTTTGAGAGAAGTGCTTCTCATATGATATGTGAATGACCCGTACAGCTTTATTGTAGACATTTCCTTGAGCGAGAATGACATCGACTGAAACTGTCTGTCATACACCACGCCCACCAAAAGGGTACCCTTGTTAGTGGAAACGCAAGCCTGATAAAGGTGACCCGTACCAAACCGAACCAAACCGTACCGTACCGGTCAGTGGAAACGAGCCGTAACTGTTTAATAATCACATATAATCATACTGTGATTAACATGTTATGCTGTAAATACACCAAAACAAAGGTCACAGGGGGAAAAAATCCATCAACTTCAAGAGAACTGATTAAGCCTAATAATAACAACCTGTAACATTCAAGAAAGACATATTCATCTATGATTAGGCATGGGCCTTATGGGTATAAGATTCTGACGGTATGATAACCTTGGATAAAAATATCACTGTTTCACAATATTTTATAGCAATTACTGCTCTAAATTATGTTCTTTTTAAACGTCTGGGTACAATACAAAAACATTTTCCCGCACTGAACACATATTTTATTTTAAGAAATATTTCAAATATTTTGGACCAGCAGCTTTTGATGTAGAGGTCCCTTTTCTGCTGGAGATACTGTTGCCCTAAAAACTAAAGAAAATAGTTTAAAAAAAAAACAACAACTTGCATATATACCATAGTAACGGTATAACAAAGTTTTGGCTGTTTTAAAAATTTGACTTTTTCCAAACCGCGGTAAACCTTGAAAACGGTTATCGTCCCATGCCTATTTATAATTTGATTATGAACAGCAATGGAGATATCAGCTTAACTTCATCCTTCAACTAATATCATTAAAATATGCTTACAGTAACAAGCTTTTTTTGTCTTAAAAATAAAAAACTATAGGAAATACAAATAAATATTTAAAATAGTATTTGTATAAACTCAGTTCCAGGAGGGCCGCAGCTCTGCACAGTTTAGCTTTAACCTTAATTAAACACACCTGATCAAACTAATTGAGTTCTTCAGGCTTGTTTGAAATCTACAGGTTATGCTGTGGTCACACTAGAGGGGCAACCTAAATGGGTGCAAAAATATTCATAAAGGTGGCAAGACCAAAGCTCCGAAAAATGTACATTTCAGACTGATGAAGAGCCGGTCTGCTCAAAATTTCACACGCTTGTGATAGCTTTTTCAAGTTAATATATTTATATTTTGGGAGCTTTGGTGTTGCTGCCTTTATAAATATTTATGCACAGAATGTTTAAACTGATTCCAGAAGAAATCCATATTAACATTTTTGGGTTTTCTCCAGGTGCTCCAGTCCTCCCAGTCCAAAACATGCACTATAGGTGAATTGATTAAACTAAATTGGCCATAGTGTGTGTGTGTGAATGAGTGCGTATGGATGTTTTCCAGTACTAAGCTGTGGCTGAAAGCATATCCGCTATGTAAAACATATGCTGGATAAGTTGGCGGTTCATTCCGCTGTGGTGACTGAAGAATAAATCCACCTTGATAAATTAAGGGACTAAGCCAAAAGAAAATGAATGAAATGAATGAAATTCTTACAAGTCATACATATATTTATCTCTATAAAGTACATCTACGCTGTTATAAATTATGTAAAGCTTTTACGATTTTAAATACTTTAAATCAAAGCTTTTGAGCTATCGATTAGCTCTGCATTTGAATGTTTCCTTTGTTTCTTTAAAATCTAAACTCACACTATTAAAAAGCTCTTCTACTGACTCAAATGATAGAAACTCCTTCGTCATCTCCACAATATACAACCCATATTTCACAAAACAACAAACAATACACTCACTGGTGATGAAAGGGTCGATGTCTCTGGCCTTGGTGGTGACATCAGCAGCAGACACCTGCCCCACCTGAACCAGCAGTGACATGGCATCATCAAAGAGCGGAGGGAAAGCCTTGCAGAACGAAACCAGGCACGATAGTGTCGGCATGAAAAATGCAAAGCGCTTAGCACGAGTCAGCACTGCGAAAGACAGACAAATCAGATTTTTAGTTGAACATATTAAATAATAGACGCAACTAGAAGATCTTTGCAGCTTTTTGACAACACAAAACCTAAGTGATCCAATACAAAAGGGCAGCGATTTTAACCCTCCTCTTGAACCATATTCAATAAAACATAATAAATGGACAGCTGATGCATAATTTATAAACACTGCAGATGAGGGTTTGACATAGACTGTAACAAATGACCAGCAGAGGGCAGTGTGTACAAAGATAATGGGATAAGTTAGCACAAGTTGCTTGTTTAAAAAAAAACCTTAATGTAATGGTCTGCTATCTCCAATTATCAATGTTATTTTTAGACACTCTTTAATAAAATCCCAGCCCTAATAAATTAATAAGAACAGAGACCATGATGAAGAGAGAAAGGAAGAGGATAAAGAGATGAAGCAACAGATGAGGGTTTTTTTTACCTGTGAGAAGGGTGCCCATCACACTAATGGCAAGACGTGCCACGCTGAGGGATTTGGGGAGGGCGTACTGGGTGCACAGATGGGACAACAGCTGTATGGCGAAGATCTGTGACAGACAAAACAAAACATGGCGCCATTAGCACCATACCCACAGGTCAACCCTAAGGGCTCATCATGTGTCTGGGATTCATTAGGTGGAAAATACACACTTAATGCTTTAATTTATAGCGGTTGAGCCCTACATTAAGTTATACTATAAAGCTATAAAACATATTGCATTCTTGAGTATACTTGAATGCTAAACATAGTAAATAATTTAATTTTCCTAATTCTATTTCCTAAACACGGGATGACAATTTAAGGTGTTTATACAATAAAGTTGGCACTTTCAGAACTATTTAGGTTTAGGTTTATTTGCGTTCATAATGCAGGCAGATGCACTGATTGTTGCTTACCTGTTTCTCCAGCTGTGGCTGAGCGAGGAGTTCTGGGATAAAGTCCAGACAGATGTGCATGGAAGGAATTCCTGCCACCGTCAAAGGAAGCAAAGGCTGTGGATAACCCTGAGGAAACATTTACAGAACATTCAAGAAACCTTAACAAGCCAATTACAACTTTACAACTGGAGCATTCTGATCTGAAACAGAATTTGACACTTCAACTTTAAAACATTCAAAATTGTCCCAAATCATGATTTCTAAAGTTGTAATTATTAAATTTGTACTGTAGTTAAAATACATTTTTCTGAAGTTTTTTGTAAGTAAATCTTTTACGGTGAATTTGTATAATGTCAATGAAAAAAAAACAATGATGTCAAATATTGTTACAATTTTATAATATATGTATATGTTTCCTTTGAAGGCAATATCATAACTTCTTTATTCTAAATGTAAAGACAGTAATAGAATTAAATAGTATGACAACTTAAAATAAAACCTTTCTATTTAAATACCCCTTAAAATGAGAAATTCTCCTTTAAAGACTGGAGTAATGCTGAAAATTCAGCTCAACTTCATCCTTCAGTCAATATCATTACAATATACTTACAGTCACTGAACGTTTTTGTCTTAAAAATAAAAAAAAAAACTATAAAAATACACACAATTACTTAAAATAAAAAAAAATGCCATCAATGTCATGCAATCCTTCATCATTGCAATACGCAGATCTGACGCTGTAAACATTAATTATAATCCAAGTTGAAAATTTCAATGTTTAATTTTTTGTGGAATTGTTTTAACGATTCATTGATCAACAAAGTCTAAATAAACAGCATTCATTTAAAAAAGATAACACTTAAATAACATTACAAATGTCTTTACAATCACTTTTGATTAATTAAATTAAATAAATCCTTACTGAATAGACGAAAAAACAAACAAATCAAAACTTGTGAACACTAGTGTAACCTGTTCCGCCACATTTAACCCCTTACCTCCAACCACCTGTCATTCAGAGACCACTTTTCCCCAATCAATCTACTCAATTCCCAAATGACTAAATTAATTCCTGCTAAAATTTCACTCTAAAATACGTAACACGATAACTAAAAAGGTATTCATAACAGAGATGACTGATCTGCACTTGAGAGATGTAATTACCTGGAAGTGCACTAGTTTGGCGATGTTGGGGTCTGCGATGAACATTTGGTGCAGAAGGCAGCAGATGAGACACTGCACCTCCCTCAGGTCACTGAGCAGACCCCCCTCCGCCTTGCGTCCCCCCTGGGCCCCCGTGTCTCCCACCTGCCTCCGCATGGGAAAACCTGGAGCAGACTGAATGCACCTCAACAGACTGTCTCCTGCTCCACCTCCTGACAGCTGCAGCTCCTCCTGAGGAGACGCCAAACACACCTCCAGCAGGATCTGCACCGCTGCACTGTCCTAGAGGAGGACAAAAACAAGGCAAACATGACAATATGTGCATTTACCACTCAAAAGTTTGCGATCAGTGAGATTTTGTTTAGCCTATGCCTATTCTGCTCACAAGGAATGCATCAATTTGATTAAAAATACAGTACAATTTTAAACTTGAAATATTACATTGAAACTTTTTTTTATCGTTCAGCGCCTTAATTACAGTGCTCAGTGTCACTTGATCACATGAGAAATCAGTATAATATGATCATTTGCTGCTCAAGAAACTTTACTTATGATATTAATAATAACAACAACAATTATTATTTTTGGGGAGCATGGTGGCACAGTGGGTAGCACATTCGCCTCACAGCAAGAAGGTCGCTGGTTCGATCCTCGGCTGGGTCAGTCGGCATTTCTGTGTGGAGTTTGCATGTTCTCCCTATGTTCGCGTGGGTTTCTTTTAGGTGCTCCGGTTTCCCCCACAGTCCAAAGACATGCCCTAAAGGCGAATTGGGTAAGCTAAATTGTCCGTAGTGTATGTGTGTGAATGAGTGTGTATGGATGTTTCCCAGTGATGGATTGCAGCTGGAAGGGCATCCACTGCGCATAACATATGCTGCATAAGTTGGCGGTTCATTCCACTGTGGCGACCCCAGATCAATAAAGGGACAAAGCCGAAAAAAAAATGAATGAATGAATTATTATTGTTATCATCATTAGGTGTTGAAAACTGTTGGGCTCAAGAATCCACAATAAATTCTTACAAAGTGAAACACTTATTATGATAAAAAAGGAACTTTACTTAAAATAAAGGCTGTTATCTTGAACATTCTTTATATCATTGAATTAAAAATAGTATGTATCTGTTTCCACAAACTATAAAGTATGAAGACATTAATTAAAGAATAATTATAATTAGTAGAATTATAGAATCACTATTGCCGATTAAGTACCAATAATATCCCATTATAACAGAACTGTAAACCTGCATTTTAATCAGTATTTGTATCATAAGATAATTATGGCTGTTTCAATGTTCCCAAACAAAACATTATTAATTTTATAATATATATTGCACATATTATCTTTAACATAAATATACTTGCAGTAGCTGGACTGAAACACACCTTTTCTCCACAGCACATAAAATAATGTCACTTTTAAGAATAGTTTTATTTATCAAAATTCATTTTATTTGCATAATATATTGCACAGATTCGACCCTACTTCCCACATGGGAAAAGTACGACAATGTAAAGAAAGACAGAACTGCAAACTCATGTGCAAAGCTGACACTGTTTATCAGAGCACTTTATCTTTCTGGGCTTTTTAAAGAAGAGTTAAATATGGGAATGCCTCTAATTAAATTTTCCTTCTGCCCGAAAGTAATACCATTCTTTCTTTTAAACTGTAATGGCTCTCAGCAACAAAATGATTTCTTATCCTTATTTAACAGACAATTAAAACAACAAAAATGTTTATCATTTAACACCTTTTACATGACACTGTTCAGTGTGTTCAAAAAAAAAAGAAAAAAAAAGAAAGAAATCCACTATTTCACTCCTACTATCCATGTGAACCACATACAGGTCAAATCTGCTCCCTCCCTCCCCCTCTTTTTTTCTGCGTGTCCTCGCGCTCTTCTCAAAGCTACTACCAATGTCAGAACAGGTGTCCAGCGCGTATCTGTGGGTTTGCAGCAGCAGAGAATGCGAGTTTGTGGCGGAGTATTCTGTTTCTCACGCACACAGAACTGGGCCGCTGAGGTAAAGCCTTATGTGTGGGAAGTGCTGGTGTTGAATTGGGTATGACATTGGATGCACCATGATATGCCATGACCGAATTGTAAACGTTTTCTCTGAGGCTCGCACAATATGCGATTCGCTGCCAATCAGTGCCTTGCGTTGCTTAGCAGCACAAACAAAACAACGTAAAGATCGCTTGACGTGAAGTAAATAAACCAGTCGAGATGTGCTGTTGTTGATAGCGTCAGCGTGTGCTACCGTCACAATAGCTTTCTATCGTAATACATCATAACATAGTGTGAAGAGCATGCTAAATATTAAAGGAAGTTTGCTAGCAAGCAGTGTTGTGATCACATGGGCTTTGCACGCTGGTTCTCGACGCTGCTGGATAGAATAGCTGTAACTCAGTTTAGAGCGGATCGGACTGCTTATATCAGAAATTTAAAAATTTTCACAGTATGTCTGATAATATTTTTTCTTCTGGAGAAAGTCTTATTTGTTTTATTTTGACTAGAAGAAAAATTTGTTTTACATTTTTTAAAAACCATTTTAGGAACAAAATTATTAATCCCTTTAAGCTATATGTTTTTTTCAATAGTCTACAGAACAAACTATTGACAATAACTTGCCTAATTACCCTATCCTGCCTAGTTAACCTAATTAACATAGTTAAGCCTTTAAATGTCACTTTAAGCTGTATAAAAGTGTCTTGAAAATATCTAATAAAATATTATTTACTGTCATCATGGCAAAGATAAAATAAATCAGTTATTAGAAATGAGTTATTAAAACTATTATATTTAGAAATGTGTTGAAAAAATCTTCTCAGAAGAACAAAAATTGTGAAAAAAAAAATAAACAGGGGGCTAATAATTCTGACTTCAACTGCTAGTATATAATATATATATATATATATATATATATATATATATATATATATATATATATATATATATATATATATATATATATTCGAGTCCTGATCGGGAGTCCGATTCTGATCGAGTCTGAAACCGCATGATTGGGCCTGATTTCTGATCATGTGATCGGATCTGGACATCCCTAATTTCTGTAGGATCATGTGACACTAAAGACTGAAGTAATCACTCTGCTTTAAAACATATGATTTCAATTTTAAACCACATTCAATTATAGAACTCTATATTTGTTTAAATAAACGCAACATTGGAGAGCAGAATTAAAAAAACACTGGATTTTTAAGAATATGTGTGTGTGTGTGTGTAGGTGTGTGTGTGCGTGTGTGTACCTGCGCAGCCAGTAAAGCGTTCTTCAGCTCCTCTCTGGTGACCTCAGGTGCATCAGGTTGGCCACCGAGCCCAAGGTTTGACACAGTTTGACCCTGGCGTTCAAATTCAGCCGTCTCCTTGAGGTGGGCATTCAGGTAGGCCTTGGATGCCAGCAGGTACCCGTTAAGCATGTGAAGTGTGATGTCCATTAACGGAGGACACCTTCAGAAGAAAAACAATAATATAATATAATATAATATAATATAATATAATATAATATAATATAATATAATATAATATAATATAATATAATATAATATAATATAATATAATGAAAGTTCAATACATTTTACATTTCAGGATTCTTTGATGAATAGGAAATAAAATAATATTTTTGACATTTTTTACTAGAATCATTTGTACAATTATATCTTTTTACTTTCACTTTTGATTAATTGAATGTGTCATTGATGAATAAAAGTATTTTTAAAACAGAAATACAATATATTTAATTGTATCATGTCACTAAATCCATAAAAATATGAAGCAGCGCCAATTTTTCAGTATTGATAAAGATAAAAAATGTGAAGAAATTATTTGTGAAGGTTCATCTGATACTGAATGCCTGAAGTAATGATGCTAAAATTTCTGTTTTGAATCACAGAACTAAATTAAATGTTAAAATATATTCACAATGAATGCAGCTATTCTAAATTTGAATTATTATTCACTTTTTTTACTGTTTCTACTGCATATTTTTATGAATAAAATGAGCAGAATTGACATCTTTCAAAAACATAAATAGTCTAAATCTTGCCTAACTCTGACTGAATATATATATATATATATATATATATATATATATATATATATATATATATATATATATATATATATATATATATATATATATATATATATATATATATATATATATATATATATATATATATATATATATATATATATATATATATATATATATATATATATGAGAGAAAGTGAGCCTTGAAGTCAAGACAGTTGAGAACCATTGACATAAAATTAAGTAAAAAATGTGAAAGCCTGTAAAAACCTGAAGACTCTAGGGTCGCAGCGCAGGACGATGAGAGGATCCACCATCAGATCATTTTGTGTGTATCTCTGCTGCCGGAGGAGCTTAACTGAGGATTGCAGAGCGTTTACTGTCATCACCCACAGTCTGACAAAAGAAAACAGACAGTCTGTTTCTGGAGGTTTCATGAATTCAAATTCAAGGCTTTTTTAATAATTACATTTAAAATCTGTATCACATATTTGGTCAAATTTTTTTCCAACTGTCATACAGCAAATTACGTTTCAACCAGAAAAAGGAAAAACTCAATGGAATCAAAAGGAAATCAATGTTGAAACTTTTCAATGATTAGACATAGCATTACATTTACATGTAATGACCTAGAATACAATACTTAAGTGAATTTATTTTTTAAGGCCTAAAAGTTTGACTTAGTGCAGCTGGAAGGGCATCCGCCCCATAAAACCTATGCCATTTTTACTACTAAAATTACAAGACTTTTCCAGAGCTTTCAAGTACATTTTCATGATATAATTTTTCATGTAATGTCTACATATACATAGTAAATAATAAGAAAAACGTTCATATTTATTACAGCATATCACAGAACACGCAAAAATCTAATTTGTTAACATTTGTTTTTATATCTATGTAAAATTGATTTTGATAATGCTTACACAGCACTAACAATGTGAGAGCAAGTTTTTGGCCAAGGACAGAAGAGTAAAGAGAACTAACCTATATTTAAGTTAGAGCTGCACAATATATCGTTTCAGCATTGATATTGCATTGTGTGCATCTGCAATAGTCACATCGCAGGATATGCAATGTTGGGATTATAGTTTAATATAGAGTTTAATCATAATTGAGTAAAAGTTTATCATCTGCATGCATTTTTAAAGAGATAGTTCACCCCAA
This sequence comes from Danio aesculapii, assembly GCF_903798145.1. NCBI lineage: Eukaryota > Metazoa > Chordata > Actinopteri > Cypriniformes > Danionidae > Danio > Danio aesculapii. The sequence goes on from NC_079444.1 coordinate 27,933,529, forward strand.
AATTACTTACCAATTTCATTCCACCCTTCACTTGTTTCAAACATTTATGAGTTTTCTATTTTTTTTTTAATTGAACACAAAAAGAATATAATTTAATAACTCCTATAGTATTGAAACAAGTGGATTGTGAGTAAACAGTGAGTACATATTAATCTTTGAGTGAACTGTCCCTTTAAGGCCTGTGACTGTGTGAACATTTCAGTATTTCAAATTCTATAACATCCGGCCACAAGAAATTTTATGTAACTTTAATAAAGATTTAATAATACACAATGAAGACTATGCAGTGTTGATTATTCAATATCCGTACCTGAATAGTGAACAGCTGAAAACTACAATTAACTTTTATTCATTCATTCATTTACTTTTCGGCTTAGTCCCTTTATTAATCCGAGGTTACCACAGCGGAATGAACTGCCAACTTATCCAGCACATGTTTTATGCAGCGGATGCCCTTCCAGCTGCAACCTATCTCTAGGAAACATCCATACACACTCATACCCTACGGACAATTTAGCCTACCCAATTCACCTGTACCGCATGTCTTTAAACTTGTGGGGGAGCACTCAGAGGAAACCCACGCAATCGCAGGGAGAACATGCAAACTCCACACAGAAATGCCAACTGACCCAGCCGAGGCTCGACCCAGCAACCTTTTTACCTAATTAACTTTTATCTTTACTATATTTTATTTATCTATGCTTTTAATTTATTTGTTATATATTATTTGAGATCCACTCCTCTACAAAATCCCCCCAATCAATCCAAATAAACCTGTTAAACCATCTGGTGAAATTGCATTCAAATCGCAATATATATCACAGAAATACAAAATATGGTAATGTCAGATTTTTCCAATATCGGGCAGCCCTAATTTAAGTATACAGATATTTGTTAAACTACTTTCCATGACTTTTCCAAAACATTGTGGGTTTTTCTGTTTTTCCAAAACTTTTCCAGGCCTGGAAAATGCCTTGTCAAAATTCCATGACTTCCAGGTTTTCCATGACTGTATAAACCCTGCCTAATAACCCTGCCCATGACAAAAATAAACAAATTAAAATAGATAACATTCTACAAATGTCGACGCAGTGGCGCAGTAGGGAGTGTTGTCGCCTCACAGCAAGAAGGTTGCCGGTTCGAGCCATGGCTGGGTCGGTTGGCGTTTCTGTGTGGAGTTTGCATGTTCTCCCTGCATTCGCATGGGTTTCCTCCGAGTGCTTCGGTTTCCCCCACAGTCCAAAGACATGTGGTACAGGTGAATTGGGTAGGCTAAATTGTCCGTAGTGTATAAGTGTGAGTGAGTGTGTATGAATGTTTCCCAGAGATAGGAAGGGCATCCGCTGTGTAAAAACATATGCTGGATAAATTGGCGGTTCATTCCACTGTGGCGACCCCGGATTAATTAAGGGACTAAGCTGAAAAAGAATGAATGAACATTCTATAAATAACTCTTTTCTATAGTGAACATTTTTTAAAACAATCAAACAGCAACTACAACAACAACAACCAATACATAAAATAGGATAAAAACCTGAAAACAGTTTTTTTAAGATTTACTTTTTATAAAAATGATGGCATTTTTTGAAGGATTGACATTTAAAAAGCATTATTCTCTCCAGATTTGCAAAAGTTTGTTTCCTATTAACATGTAACCAAGTTGTAACAATGCGATACATAGGTGGACTACATTCAGCATAAACAATTCTGTGTAAATATGCTTTGCACTGGGGTGAATGTAGTCTGGTTTCATGTCATCACGCGACTGTGATATTGACTAAAAATGATATTGGCTATTTTTAAAAAAGGTGAATGAGCTACTTGAATATCTTGCCCTGTCTTCATGTTTCAGTTAAAAAATGACATCAAACAAAGCCGTGCACTTCAGGAGACCTTTAAGTGCAAGATATCCTTTCATTTTTTACTACAGCATATAAATCTGAGGGCGCCTCACCTGCGTGGCATGACAGTATTAAGCACCATCCAGAGTTTGTTCACAGTCTGTAGGATCCTACGAGAGACGGTGTCCTCTAAAAGCAGCCCCATGTTAGCAGTCAGAGCCTCTGCGTATGGGATCAGATCTCCTGCAGAGAGCAGCGTCAGGTGCTCCAGGATATGCAGCAGCCTCGGCCCACCGGAGAGGACATTCTGGAAAGCTAAGAAAAGCAATAAAAGCATTTAATTGTAATATTTATTGCCATTTGATTGACAGGTTTCTGTGTCAGAAATTCTAATGCAATTCAGATTGCAATTCCATTTTGAGGTTTGGCAGGCTACATGTATGACTCAGACAAAAAGACAGTGTGGAAATTAATATTTCCATTTAAATATGCAGGATTTACAATTGCATTTGGATTATGTCCGGAAGATCCTTCTATACTTTTCTTGATAATCTGATTATTAAACTAAAATAAATCACAAACAATTGCTTACTTTGATTATTTGATATATTTAAATATATTGAATATTTAATATATTTCAAACAAAGGCAAAAGCAATAAATAGAAGCAAGACACTGCAGGTGAATTGTGTAAAATAAATGTACTAATAGTAATCAACAAATGTCCTCAGATGATTGACTTAATGAGAAATTTCAAACTTCTTTTTTTAATTACAAATAAAAATTCTGTTTTAATTTGTAAATGAGTTATAGAATTAGATATGTGTAAATTTGCATACACTGCATGAAGTCAGGTTTAAGAATAAATAATAATAATAGGATCAAATTTAACACTCATTTGTTCAAATATATAATTTTAAGTAACTCAAATATGCAAACGAGTTATATAATTAGATATGCACAAACCTGCATGCATTGCATAAAGTTAGGCTTGTTTTCATCCTTCAAAAATATGTCTTGTGATTAAAATCTTAAGACTAGTTAAGTGTGACAAAAAATATGTGTATTTAAGTTTGTGGATGTTTTCATTACATTAGAATTATCAATATATTAAAATTAAATATATAAACTTATGTCTTTAAATATATAACTAATAATAAATAACTCAAATATGCAAATGAGTTTTATAATTAGATATGTGCAAATTTGCATATATTGCATGAAGTCTGATTCAAAACACTAGTTTTCATCCTTTAAAAATGTCTTGTAATTAAAATCTTAAGATTAATTAAGGGTGACAAAAATATATTTTCTTATATTTGTTTTCATTACATTAGAGTAATCAATACATCAAAATTAAATATATAAACTCACGTGTTCAAATATACAACACATAATATATAACGCAAATATGCAGATGAGTTATATAATTAGATGAGCACAAATTTCCATACATCGCATGAAGTCAGGGTAAAAAAATAAATAATAAGATAAAACTAAATATTATATAAACTCGTGTTCAAATATATATTAAACATTAAGTAATTCAAACATGAAAATAATTTGTATAATTAAATATGTGCATATTTGCATAAAATCAGATTCAAAACGCTATTTTTCATCCTTTAAAAATGTGTCTTGTAATTAAAATCTTAAGCTTAATTATGACCAAAAAAATTGTGTGTGTGTGTGTGTGTGTATGTGTGTGTATGTACTGTAGGTGTTTTCATTACATTAGAATTATCATTACATTAAAATTAAATATATAAACCAGTGTTTAAATATAAAATAAATAATATATGACTAAAAAATGCTAATGAGTTACATAATTAGATATGCGCAAATGTGCATACAGTGCATGAAGTCAGATTCAAAACGCTTGTTTTAATCTTCTAAAAAATGTATTGCAATTAAAATCTACAGACACTTAATCTACAGACACCGCTTAATAAAGTGTGACAAAAATACTTAAGTGTGTTTTGGATGTTTTCATTACATTAGACTGAAAAAATGGAAAGTCAACAGGCCCAAAGAACTGACAGGTGCAAGCAGTGTTTTTCATTGATAGATTTTAGATGTAGATATTGCTTTTCAATATTGTCAATAAGATGTCAATATCGCTGGTTCTGTTTCCATATCATTGGACATAGAATAAGCCGGTCACCGTCTGCGAATACAAGAGCCCTGTGGAGAAACAGGCCTGTCAGAGCAGCGATGTATGAATACACAAACACCTTCAGGCTCATTACTCCACAGGTGCAAAACTGAGTCATGCACATGAAAGGTCAGACTACAACAACAAACTATTCATATCATAGACCATAATAAACACTTGTGATCTCCTCCAGTGCCAAAGGGCTTTTTGCTTCTCAATATAGAGTGCAGCGGTTTTCTGGTTTACTGTAGTGTGAAATTTGCTTGAGAAACATGTCATACTGAAGAGACGTGCTAATTGCTTGACAGAATCCACCTGAGCGACAGCTTTTTATTCAAATTATTTATGTATGATACTACGCCATTCCGTTTTATTATTTTATTTTCTTATCATATTTTTTAAATAGCACAACAAACCACTAAACTACTAAAAATCAAACATATATAAAGTTGTGTGAGTATATAAGTCACGTTTCCATATTTTGTTCAGAAATAAATGTAAAGCTATTAGTGGTGGGCCATTATCAGCGTTAACGTGAGACTCTTATCGTGCGATGAAAAAAATATCGCCATTAATCCATTCCCAGTTGAGTTGGGAGCTGGGACTATTCTACACAAGCTATGATGACTTTAACCTTGATATTTTAGCATGGATGTATACCTGGACGAATTGCACTGTAGGTGGCGAGAACGAGTCTTCGAACCTGTGTGTATTACTACTGTGAAATTACCACATCAAACGTGACGTGCTACCATGGATGCAGTTCACTAGAGTAAATCTGATTAATGTTAGCTCCACATCTAAATATCGGGCACCTGTAGAGTTTATACTTTTGAGTAAAACATACACAAATAAATTGGACCGGGTGCTTTTTAAAATGAATGAAAGTCAAACCGGTGAGCCGTCTGACAAAAAAAGTGCCCTTCTGAATCAAATCAGCAGGATGTCCTTCTGGATCTTTCACTTACTTCGAAGACACTACTGACTACGTTTACATGGACATCTGTAATCTAGTTATTTGCCTTAATAGACAATAATATAATTAAGGTTTTTACGTGAAGTGCTTTCATGTAAGAGTTTCCTCTAATTTAGACTTTAACTGCAGTTCGGCAATTTCACCTTCACTCATGAACATTTCATTCATGCCCCGTGACAAACTGGGGTATTAGACGCAAATAAAGAGTAAGGACTGGTGAAAGTGTTATGGAATTTAACACCGCATGCCAAATGGAAAGAAAAAACTTCTGCATTTCGCGATGTGTGTGTGTGCGGTCCTTTACTGACAGCCGTGTGTGTGGATCTTGTCAGAAAATTTGGCAAAAAGTTCTACATGACGGTAATAGTTTGATTGCGGTGTTTACTTAATTAATACCACTAATATATGCATACTCCACGTCTTAATTCCATTTCTGTTTATTTCAGTTATGACTTTAGTCGGATTAAGGTAATCAAAAATAAATAAATAAATAAATAAATAAATAAATTTGCTGTTTGGAGCTGAAGCTTATGTAGGCCTACAGTTCAAAATTCATGTTTAACTGAATAAACAGTTAGTAAACACAAGTACATCTTATTGAACAATTTATTTTCATCACCAATTATCAGAGTAGATCAATTTCTCAAGCAGTTTGTGATGCATTTTGGAAACAGGAGATGAGCCCCTGGTCTAATGCGCCACCTGGCTTGAGAAACCCATTCTCAAAGACTTACTTTTAGACATTATTTGGGTAGCACACATATTCTGAATGCCTTCGGCAGAATTAAAATTAGCCTTTTTAATCTACATTAATCTAAATTAATTACAAGATTACAGTGAGAATAATCTAGATTAAAAAAAAATTATCTATGCCCACCTATAAAAGCTATACATGCACTCACATAAATCAAATGTTTGCATGCATGGCACATATTTAGCTTTCTTGATGTTAAATGCAAGTCTTTTTTTGTGACTTTTATCAGGAATTAACAATTAATATCTATTAGCATTCTTTACTATTGAAAAATGCTGAAAGTATTGTTTTAATCTATCAAAATGATTTTCAATTTATGCATCACATTTTGAAAATGCAGTCAATTTGATGCATATCAGGAATGCAATTTTCTACATTTGGTGTATAACTAAGCGGGTGTATTGTTTGTACCCTCTCGTAGCTGAGCTTGTGAGTATTTGCAGGATGATGATGTCAGCAGCATCTTCCTCAGCAAAGGCAGAGTCCCGGTCACTTCCTCTTCACTGATCCAGTCCTCCACCATGCACAGGTGAGGATAGTTGGTGGCCAGTAGACGAAGAAGCGCAGAATGCAAGACTGATGATGGAAAAACAAAATTAATAGCACATTATTGTAAGTATAAGCACAGTATTGCAAGCCTAATGTAAACAAAAGTAATCAATACTTTTAAACTGCTCAGTTGTTAAGATGTGTTGACAACTTTTATCTGCATAACTGGTTGAGACTTTTGAGACGACATATAAAATAGGAAAAGGGGAAATTTAAGCTTTTTCTCTTTATTTTCTTAAGCCATTTATTTGAACATACAATTTTCAAAATGCCCTACTTTTATTTAATTAATGAGAGAACATGCAAATATACAGTCATATGTGTGAAGCTGTTGCATTGTCAGGTGTTTGGTAATCAATAAATATGTTTATTGTTCTTTAAATTGTTCTGTAGGCATTTTTTTCTAAGCATAGCACAAACCGTACCAATAATTTCTGATGGATCATAATATAATATAATATAATATAATATAATATAATATAATATAATATAATATAATATAATATAATATAATATAATATAATATAATATATGATATGATATAATATAATATAAAATAATATAATATAATATAAAATAATATAATATATGATATGATATGATATAATATAATTTAAAATGATATAATATAATATAATATAATATAATATATGATATGATATAATATAATATAAAATAATACAATATAATATAAAATAATGTAATATAATGTAATATAATGTAATATAATGTAATGTAATACAATATAATATAATATAATATAATATAATATAATATAATATAATATAATATAATATAATATAATGCTTTCAAATGATTAATCACATTCAAGTATGTATTTATGTATGTTCATAATATATACGTGTACTGTGTATATTTATGTATACATGTGTATATATACACACAAACGTACTGTACATAAAATCCAAAAATATTTAAAATAAATATATTTACATATATATTCATATTTAATTTGTATTATAGGTAAAAAATTATACAATAAACAAATATTTTATACAATACAGTAATGCATATATTTATATATGCCAAAATAAACACAGTACACACAAATAAATTTACCTTTATTTTGGATGTGATTAATCATTATAATATAATATAATATAATATAATATAATATAATATAATATAATATAATATAATATAATATAAATAATATAAAATAATATAAAATAATATAATATAAAATAATATAATATAATTTAAAATTATATAATATAATATAATATAATACAATATAATACAATATAATATAATATAATATAAAATAATGTAATATAAAATAATATAATTTAATATAATATAAAATAATATAATATAATATATAATATAAAATAATATAATATAATATAAAATAATATATGATATGATATAATATAATATAATGTAATATTATATAATATAATATATAATATAATATATAATATAATATAATATAATATAATATAATATAATATAATATAATATTTTCAATAACATATTTAAAAACAATAACAAGCATCGATGTCATGAGAGAAAAAACTGCAATGTCACGTAAAACAAACAACTGCATCTAGTGATGCAACTGTATACAATTCTCTTCTCATCTGCTAGTCGCCATATTTCATTACAAGTTCCTTTGAGGTCAAACAGGTGTCCTTTACCTCCCAGCTCCTGCTGCAGTCCTTGAGCCTGTCGGATGAGGTGTTTAATGGGAATCTGGACCATGAGGGCAGCAGAGTATGATTTGGGTTTCTTCTGCATAAGTGCTGGAAGGAAAGAACATTTGGTTATCAGGCTGTTTGTTAAAAATAGGCCTCTGTGGTGCGGCTCATGTACAGGTGATTTTTCATTGTATTCCAGTTCATTAGCACAGCCAAAGGGCGTCATTACTCCAGAATGATAGAGGAGCAGAGAGCGAGAGAGAGAGAGATTAAATAAGCACGGCACTTTGGGAAGAGCTGTGTGCATAAACAGTGAAGAGGAACCGCTCTAATAACCGATGAGAGGCTTCCAAAGCAAAGTCAAACTGCAGGTGATTGGTGCGAGTTTAAAGCAATTTAATATGCAGAGGAAGCTAAGCTCATCCTAATGTTATAACTGCACTCTGGGTGGCAAGGCAGGAACTTACATAAGCATGACTGCATCAGATTAACTGGGGATGAAATGATTAAGCCGTGTTGCGCAGAGAGTATCGTTTGATAATTGAATAGTTTCAAATTAAAACAAAAGGAAAAGGTTGTAAAAGAGCAACAAAGCATATGACGTCTATAAACAAAAACGCTGAAAAACATTGTTGCTGTGCAGCACGGTAGCGCAGTGAGTAGCACAATCGCCTCAGAGCAAGAAGGTCGCTGGTTTGAGCCCCGGCAAGGTCAGTTGGCATGTTTGCATGTTCTCCCCGTGTTGGTTTCCTCCGGGTGCTCTGGTTTCCCCCACAAGTCCAAAGACATGCGCTATAGGTGAACTGAATAAGCTAAATTGGCTGTAGTGTATGTGACTGTGTGCAAGAGTGTGTGGGTGTTTCCCAGTGTTGGGTTGCAAGTCAGCCGTAGGCATGGGTGGGTAAAAGATTCTGACGGAATGATAACCTTGGATAAAAAGATCACGGTTTGACGGTATTGTGATTATTGCTTTATAATATATTATTTTTAAATGTCTGGGTAAATAACAACAATCTTTTTCCGCTTTGAACACAATACATTTTATTTTAGGAGACATTTAAAATATTTTGGAACAGTTAACATGTCAGGGTAATTAATTCAAATGAATCAATAACTTTTGCTGTCTTCATTATTAAAAAACAAAACAAAAAAAAACAGATTTCTTTACAATTTAAAAGGGCATCATTGGATATCTTTTCTGCTAGAGATACTGTTGTCCTAAAAAATAAATAAATAAATAAAATAAAAAACTTAACAAAAATTTTACACATACCATCTGAATATTTTCATTTAAATAACATGCGAACGTGCGCGTCCAGTGTGTGTTACTTCCAACTGCCATGTGCATGGCGCAACCGCTGTGCAACCCCCTTAAGAATGGAGTCAGCTTTAGTTTTGTGGATCAGTGACTCCAAGAAAAAGAACATTATGCTGGATGCCAACATTATCCACACAAAACCTAAAAAGCTATATGAACTTTTTCCTGACAGCGATAAATATTTGCGCCTGATAACAGGTTTCGATCTTTGGTTTCATTCTATAATACAAGACTTTTTTTCTATAGCCTTATTCACGCTTCAAGCAGCTCGCAGCGGCAAAGTGACAAGCAACCGTTCATTTCAACGGAGAGTGGGCGACTTCCAGCGACGACTTCTACGCGACGACAGCGACCGCTAGCGACAAGGTGGGCGTGTCGAGTGACGTGACAAAGTTGAGAATCCTTTAACTGTATGTAAATGAAGAGCAACTTTCTTGAGCGACAGCCAATAGGAGCACCAGTAGAGCTCACGTCATTCTCTCTCAGCTCATTCAGAGGCCGGTTGCATTTGTGCTGTATATACCTACACAGACCTGCATTTGAAGTAGGTTGCCACCCAGAGCAACAGGCAGCTAAAAATTCGCTGCTAGTCTGAATGAGGCATAAGAAGGTTGGCACTTTGAGAGTGTTTAAACAAGAGAGAAAAGTGTGAAAATATTAATGCCTATCTGAGAAAAGTGTATAAAGTGTGTAGTGAGGGGTTTTACAGCCTTAAAACATCTATAATAAAAAGTAGTATAGTAAAAAATAAAGCAGACAACTTTGCAGATTTCGCCTATCGCGGGTTATTGTTAGAACATAACTGCGTTTAACGAGGGGCCACTGTAATAGATTTAATTTAAATAAATTACAAATAAATAACCATAAATATAAAAACTAAAATAAGTAAACAATAAAATATATATATATAGTTTCCCAAACAAAACTGTCCCTTTCAGCATCTCATTACATTGACCATGTATCCATTTGTAAAGTAATATTTCTCAAAAATAATTAAACATTTAAATGTTTTTATTTATGTACTAAGTTATTTATTTGATTGAATGAAACATGTTTGGAAAGTGCATTTTTTGAAAAATCACAACTGGTCAAATAATGTTGTCTAAAAACAAATATAAATATGTCTGAAACCCTGGCACCTTTTTTTATTTTGAGCCATTCCCATTTCACACTCTAAAATACATTTTAATCGTAAATTTCTAAGAAATTGTCACCCATAATTCATGGAACAAACAATTTGCTTAAACTCAAACACGTATGCAAAACATAAATACAAAAAAACCTGAGAATTTTCATGTGGTCTAATTTTTTCCAAAGCTGTATATACACACACATACACACACAAGCATCAAATATACTGACCGAGTGTCTTTGTATTAGCGAGCAGAGCTTCCTCATAGGACAGGATGTAATAAAGAATGAGCAACTGGGTGGTGATGGTGTACTGAGAGCGAACTTTCCCTCCGTCTCCCTGAGAGAAAGACAGATTGACGAGGAGATAGAGAGAGGTCACACTGAGGCTAAAGGAAACTTGACTTGCAGGAATGCATGTTTCAAAGAAGCTTCACATTAATAAACAGAAAAATAACAATATGCAGTGTAATTCTTCTATTTAGCCCAATAACTGTCAAATGATGTCAGTACAGTTACATTGATAATATCAATATACATTAATTTAGAAATTATAGACATACCAATGAAAGATTTGTCCAAGAATATAAACAATAATTTGTATAATTATATATTTTTACCATAAGCTACAGAAGTGTCTTTGAGTGTAAGAATAATGTATATACTAAAAGATTCTGTCAGGCATAATTATACCAAGAGTGATTTAAAAAAAAAAAAAAAAAAAAAATCACAGAGCAGCCAAAACACAAAATAAATATGATTTTTAAATCTTTACACTTGTTACTTATCAATGAATGCTACTCATTAATCTGCATATATTATATTATATTATATTATATTATATTATATTATATTATATTATATTATATTATATTATATTATATTATATTATATTATATTATATTATATTATATTATATTAAATATTATATTATTAGTGCAATTATAGAATAATTGTGCTCTGCAAAAATTATTCATGATTAATCATATCCGAAATAACTTTGTTTTGATATAAGTGTGTGTACTGTGCATATGTATTATGTATAGATACTGTAATTACACACATGCATATATTTGAGAAATGTTCATTTATATTTAGATATAAAATATATATGTATAAGTAACAAATTATATATAGATTTAAAAATCTATGTATCAAAAGTTTTTTTGTATAGTTTTGTTTCTATGTGTGTGTGTGTGTATCACATTTACATAATAAATATAAAATACACACACATATTTTATGTCTAAACAAACTTTTAGTTTAGATGTGATTAATCTTTGCCCAGCACATATTATATTATATTATATTATATTATATTATATTATATTATATTATATTATATTATATTATATTATATTATATTATATCATATTATATTATATTATATTATATTATATTATATTATATTATATTATATTATATTATATTATATTATATCATATCTTATCATATTATATTATATTATATCATATCAAATCATATTATATTATATTATGTTTTATTATATTTTATTATATTATATTATTTTTTATTATATTATATAATATTATATCATATTATTTTTATATTATATTATTATTATATTACATTATTTTAATTTTTCTTATATTATATTATTTTTATTTTATATTACATTACATTACATTACATTATATTATTTTATTATATTATATTATATTATATTATATTATTTTTATTATATTATATTATTTTTTATATTATATTATATTATATTATTTTTTATTATATTATATTATTTTTTATTATATTATTTATTATATTATATTATTTTTATTATATTATATTATTTTCTATTATATTATATTATTTTATATTATATTATTTTTTATATTATATTATATAATTTTTATATTATATTATATTCATATTATTTTTATATTATATTATATTATTTTTTATTTTATATTATATTATATCATATTATATCATATTATATTATTTTTTATATTATATTATATTATATAATTTTTATATTATATTATATTCATATTATTTTTATATTATATCATATTATATTATTTTTTATTTTATATTATATCATATTATTTTTATATTATATTATCATTATATTACATTATTTACATTTTTCTTATATTATATTATATTATATTATATTATATTATATTATATTATATTATATTATATTATATTATATTATATTATATTATATTATATTATATTATTTTTTTTACATTTGTAAAGGTCAGAATGAGTCTGCCATTCAGATATAAAGATGAATGTAGGTAGGACATTTTTTCACCAATATTTTGACATTTTATTTTTATTTTATTGTCAACATTAATGTAGACAGTTTACATTTAAATATACATAAAATCACTTTAGTAAATTGAATTTGTGCTAGAAAGTGCTTTGTGACAGCAATCTATACAATTAACACTTTTATCCAACCAATAAAATCTGAATATATGATGTGTGTAAAATCCCAGTTCTGTTTGCCTTTAAAAAAAGCTTCAATAATATCTGTGCTACTGATTTCAATGGGTTGATTTCTGCTACTGCAGGCTGGTCATTAATCACAGTTGTTTTATTCATTTATTTATCTTTTTGAGAAGATCTTGTGATCAATGTGAGCTATAAAAAGACGTTTAAAGCCTCAACTCACCCCTTCCAAGCCCTGGAAAACATTAAGGATCTCCTGCTCTGTGATTGGCTGGTTGGTGGCCTCAGGGTTGGTCTTGGAAGCAGGGGTCAGGATGGAGTTAATGTAAACATCAATTAAAGGAAGCAGCTGAGTGTGAAGTGGAGTGGTCGTCTCGCACAGCTGTCTGAAAATCCAGTCCTAAAAAAGAAGCAAGAAAAGAAAGACGGAAGAAGAAAAAAAAAGCTCTGAGAGAACATTCAGAATAAGTGAATTATCCAATCATCTACCTCTGGCACTTGGGTGATTAAATCATCTTTCCAGCTGAGCAGATCGATAGCTATAACATGGCTTACTGACTCTAGCGGAGGCAGATTCCAGTCTTTAAGGCTGACGATGTAATTGTGAGGAAACATTCTGATCAGCCGGCCGATGCACTACCACATTCAAAAACCACATCCTTAATTAAATCAATGGAGTGCCTTTCCATGAGTCAGGAGAGGAGCCAGACAGTCAAACAGATAATAGAACCCAATGGATTCAGGTCAATACTAGCACTGAACAGAGTCAACAGAATAAAGCAGTGTAGTTAGCATGGGGCAGGGTTTAAAGGGGCAGAATTGTAAGAATTTTCAGGGGTTAATTGCTTTTTGCCATGGTCAATAAGTGTAAAGCTTGTAAAGCATCTTTAAAAAAATTAGAGGGCTCTTAGGTTGTTTTTAACTTGTTGACTGATTTTTTATGTGAAGGAATCTGTAAATACAGTTGAGGTTAGAAATATTCTTAAATGATAAATGTGCTGTTCCTATTTATTAACCCCCCTGTATATTTTTCCCCAATTTCTGTTTAATGGAAATAAGATTTTTTTTTCCAAAACGTTTCTAAACATAATAATTTTAACAACTAATTTCTGATAACTGATTTCTTTTATCTTTGCTATGCTGACAGTACATAATACTTCACTAGATTTTTTCAAGATACTATATTCAGCTTAAAATGCAATTTAAAGGTTTACCTAGGCTAATTAGGCAAGTTATGGTAATTAGGCAAGTCATTGTATAACAATTGTTTGTTCTGTAGACTATCGAAAAAATATTGCTTAACGGGGTTAATAATATTGACCTTAAAATGGCTTAAAAAATAAATAAAAACTGCTTTTATTCTAGCTAAAATAAAACAGACTTTTTGTAGAAGAAAAAATATTATAGAAAATACTGTGAAAAAAATCTTGCTCTGTTAAACATCATTTGGGAAATAACTAAAAAAAAAATTCACAAGAGGGCTAATAATTTTGACTTCAAATGTATCCACATTGCTATGATTGCTTTCTTAGTTATTGTTTATTAGCCACTGTCATTTTTAATGCGTGTTTAGAGAGAAAGAGTGCAGTACATATTCATATTTATGAGCATGATTAGTAAGTTACTGGCTGCTGTGTGGAGTTCATAATAACAACCGTTTGCGAATTCATACAGCTTATTTATGAACAACAACAACAACTAAAGGAAATAATAATAATGAAAAAAAGAAACCTAAAAAAAAAAAAAGAGACGGCAATAGAAAATAAACCAGATGATATAATTTAACACAACAGAATAGTTACATCAGAACAAAACAAGCAAAAAAAAAAGAACATATAGAGAAGAATGGAATAGAATATAATAGAATAGAATAACAGGAGGTAAAAATAGGCAAACAAAGGTGGACCACAAAGCAGTAGAGCAGAAAATGAAACAAAAAAGCTGAGATGTAGCAAAAAAAAAAAAAAAAAAAAAAAAAAAAGAGCAGAAAAAAGCACAATTGTAAAAACACTGAACAAAAAAATTGTTGGAAACAGAAAAAAAATTATGAAACAAAACAGAATAAAATTAATTGAAAAAAATGAGAGAAAATTAATACAGGATAAATTATATCATGAACAATAAGAAGTCGAAAAAAATACTGAAACAGTGCTATAATTATGAAATAATTTTTGATCATTAATTCCCTAACTAGTCTAATATTATAAGAGGGACTTCTGGGTTTAAAAAAGTTCCACAAAAAAACACACTAGATTATAAAAGATAAGATTATGCTACAAATAATCATTACCAGTCAGTTTGATTGAATGAAGATTCTTCTCAATGTTTACATTTTTAAACGAGAAGACCTTGATGCTTCATATTGACAATAACAAGAATGATCCATTTCAAGAATTCTTTTTAGACTCTCTGCATTTTTGTTCCTCCTGATGTTTTTTTTTTCCTTTTATATTCTGTTGTATCAATATTGACAAACACACTGTGGATTTGTGGCATATTATAATATTAATAATTTTAAGTCATTTTTTAGTTTGGTGAGGCCTGACCATCTTGTTTAGAAAAAAATCTAACCAATTAGAAAAAAAAAAACAGATTAAAATACTACATAACCATAAAATGTAACAGAATTCAAGAATAATAGTTTAGAATACAATGCCAAGGAGCAAAAATATTCACAAAGCATCTTAAGGCTAAAACTACCTCCAGCTTGCTTATTTAGGAGAAAATCTGAGAAATAATCAGTGTTAAATTTAGGAATTTAGAATTTGTATTTTAGAATATTTTTCAAAGCATTTTAGTGTTTAAAGTAGCTCCTAAATCAGTGAAACCACAAGCTATTCTAAAATGGCTGTTATCTGCACAAAAAATATATATATATATGTGCTGGATCATCTACTAAATATTAGTATTTAGAATCCATAAATGAATGCCTAGTCATTTAGCTTCTTTTAAATTGTTGTTGCCATAGATACATTCTGACAGTTAGAATCAGTTATTAGCCTCATTTAAAAAAGAATACCTTACAAGAAGTCACTTACAATCCTCTCATCCTGTGTGTCTCATCATCTGTAGAAGCATTGTCTGTAAGTTTATTATCTGTTTGTATTTATATTCTATCTCTGATGTTATTGTTATGTACATAGATAACTATAGCTCATTTTATGTACATCTTTTACATAGTTTCACTCTGTTTCAACATACTCAATGTGGCATGGAATAAAGCAGCATTCTCCCACAATCTCACGTGTTGGAAAGAGTTTATCTGTCTGTCTAACTTTGGGAAGAGAGACACCGGAGTGAGGGCAGAACTATATATATATTTATTATATATATATTTATTTATATATATAATTATTATTATTTTGACCACAATGAGCATCTTTTCACACATCACACATATCACAGAAAACAAGCAACACAAATACATTCAATATCATCACATAAATCACATTAAAAACTCCATTAACCCTATTCATACATAAAACCCTGTATTTAAAATTGTAATGGCAGTCAAAGGACATTTGACCCACACTTTTATTTACTTGGTTGCCTAAAACTTCTTTTTGATGGCAAAAGCTGTAATTTTATATTTAAGGGATGGTAGCGTGCTTTCTGTTTAATTCTCATTACACAAATATTTGTTCAAAAATAAATTTTCCCTTGTTTTATACATTTTTTCAAAATATACATTTAGAATACACTATTTAAAAACTATTTACTAAGAAAATACATCAACTTGTAATACTGAAAGAAGATTTTTATTTAATGTGCAAACAATAAAAGCAAAGAACCTACATTTTAGAATGCAATTTTTCACTTAGTTTGCCTTTTAAAATCTTTATTTTAATATCTTTTTTTATGTTTATTTAAACATAATAATAGACAACATAATACTGTGCTCAACAAGGATTCCATGAATAAATCGCTTATAAAGACGATGGTTATCAGTGACATCATCCATAGTAAGGATCCACCCACTCTTATTTTAAGACTTCTCTATATTTCTTAGTAAAAGCTGGTCTCAGCAGCTTTGTGAATCGGTTTTAAGAGAAAAGTCTTTGCTAAAAAAACTGTGCTATTCAGAAGAACTCTTCATGGAAGATAAAATGTTTTGTGAATATGGCCCCAAAAATCCAGCAAAGACGAAACAGCACAGTCAGAACAACATGAGGAGATTCTCTGTGTTACCTTTATGGACACTTTGTGTTTGGTGAAGGCTCTGCTTCTCAGGAGCTGGTATATGCAGTGGATGGGGAGAAATCCAGTGATGTTAGCACTGAGGTTATTAGTAACTGCCACTCTCACTGCATGCGCTGTGACCACCTGTGACAACACAAACATCCACTTAATATCAGCCTCAGTGCAGCAATTGATACTATACTTAACAGATGCCTTATCCATAACGACAAAAAAGCCCTTTGTTTCCATTTGTTAGATTGCTGTATTCGACAGATGGCAGGCATGAGCTTCTCAAAGTTATCTGCTAGGACAGGATATCTATAATAGTGCATGTAATAATATGACAAGCTGTTCGTAATTAAGATGTTTGCTCTGGTGCCTACACAGATCTTGCAATATGTCAAAGTGATCGCACAAACACAGAGGTGTGCCAAATATCCTTTTTATTAAAAGAGGCTAGTAAAGGCCATGGTATGCTTCAAGCTAAGTTCTTTTTCATTCTTTGGTTGAGGCCAAAAGAAGTTTGAACAGGCTGAGTGAAGGTATACTGTTTTTGAATGTTACGACACAAAAAACAACAACAACAACGAGGGCTGTGAGACAAAAACGGTTCATATATGGCAAACAGTTTTCTCCAGTAAGAAGCACCACCACGACATGTCACATTGCTATCTATTTACCATGAACAGATACTGAATGGAACAATGTTCAGGACTATATCAGACTATGTGGTTGTGCTTATCTGTTTTTGTGCCTTTAGAATTAGATGCTTTGCTTCCACTGAGGACTAGCAGGATGGATTACTGTATTGAACTCCTTATCGGTCTTCACAAAAAGACAGTCAGACAGTTGCAGCTCATCCAGAAGGCTGATATGCTCACTAAATACAAACCCAACAGATCCTTCATATCATTAGGATCAAGTAAAATAGAAATTCCAAGAGTTTAGTCAAAGCAGGGTGAATCGCCCCCCGCTGCTAGAATCAGCTTCCAGAAATGATCAGATGTGCTTCAACATTAGGCACATTCAAATCAAGACTAAAAACACATCTGTTTAGCTGTGCCTTTACTGAATGAGCACTGTGCTACGTCTGACAGATTGCATTATTATGTCTTTTTTTTCTTTTTAAACACATTCTAATTAGTTTATATCTGTTTTTAATCATTTTTATTCTTTGTTATTTTTATTTTCTTGTTTCTGTAAATCACTTTGAATTACCATTGTGTGTGAAATGTGATATAAATAAACTTGCCTTGCCTTAAAAAAATCTCTCATCTGTACCAGCTCTGATACTCGACCATCTAGTTCAGGGGTTCCCAAACTTTTCAGCCTGTGACCCCCAAAATTACAACGCCAGTGACTCGTGACATCCTCTGAGATGGTAATAAATATATTTATTTATATGCACACACACACAGGCCCAAGACTATTCATCATTTAATTATGAAGAACGCCATTCGGAGACCATCCTCCATGTTCAGTTGTGGCCTGTATTTATTTTTAAGGTACGTGAGTGTTATAAAGGTGTCAGAAAGTTTAACCTGGTGATATAAAATCAATGTGCTGTGTCTTTAATTTAACAATCACCCCAGAGGTCACACAAATAAATAAATAAATGAATAAATAAATCTAAATGCTGGTGGCCTTTTATTTGCATGTTTTTTTTATTTTTCTTCTGCAGCTTATGGATAAAATATAAAAATATGATGAATTTAACAGTTTAACTTAGTGTTGTTGTGCTGTTTTTCTCCTGTCTGACTCTGCGTGGATACGAAGGAAGTCAAAGAAGGCAAAGTTCCATTGATTAGGAAATCATCATGGACCAATGGTAGTTCAAAGGGGTTTAGCGCCAAATAGAACTCCCCCAAAATATTCACTTTCGGGAGTGGTTTCAAACTGCTGAAACAAACTTCATTTCAGTGCTTTACTTATTTAGTTTGAAGTATACCAGAACTCTTGCGATGAGTGTTTTGCATCACCATTAATTCGCTGTAAGGAAAGAGGCACCTGTTCAGTGAAGATTTCCTGAGTAAAAATAGTCTTCATTTTGCTCAGTGAACTGGGTTTGATGGCGATCTGTGGAAAAACAAAGAGTTTAAGTCAGAAAACAAATTCCAAGACAACCAAACTTCAACCAAACTCATGACAATAAGCAGGTATTTGATACTAAAAGTGACTCATTCTGGCTAAACAAACCCTCCATGACTCATCTCTCTGTACCACATCAATAATGTACGACTCCGCTAAGGGCAATTACATATCACACAGACGTGCTTTAGCCTTCTGTGGGATGTGCATGTTCTCAGACACTAACAATCAATAAATTCACCAATTAACAGCATCCTTCAGAGACGTTTACAGTGCCGGCCAAGTGTAACGGATGTTTCCACCTAGAGGACTATTTCTGGAGTTTAACCAATGTTGGCATTTAAGCCCAAAAGTAAACAGGACTAAGTACACCCTTTGTTATGAGCTAAATTGGACTTTATAGAGGAACAAACAAAAACCTAATATCTCTGGAGTGCCGCACTGATGGATATCCCTGACCTACTGCTGTAGGCATTAGCTTTAATGGTTATGACAAACAAAAAAACTAATTAGTTCAATTAAAAAGCAATTTTGCCTATTATAAGTTCAAATAAAATATTTTTACATGTTGAGGTAGGCAGTTCACCAGACAGCTCAAATCTCTCTCCAGTATGCTTGTTTAAAATAGTAGTACATTGTGATCCTAATCCCAGTCTCCTCACATAACTTTTGGCAGAAATAATAGAACGTTTTAGCTACAGCTTCATCACTTATCTTTGTGGTCCTTTTAAAAACAAATCCCACTTTAGAATGTATCTTTACCCTCATTTATTTATATCCTATTTACTGTATACTCTAACAAACTCTGTTTTTGTTTTTTGTTTCTTTTTATACTTCGTTTTTATTTTTTTTAGGAACATAAAACCAGTGGGAACAATACAAACAAACAAAAATAATAATACATTCATACATACATACATAAACATACATACAGTACATACATGTATACATAAACATACATACATACATACATACATACATACATACATACATACATACATACATACATATATACGCAATATACATATATACACAAATACATCCATTCCACACATGTATATCTATATACATACATATATAAAAATATTAAATTAACCTCGTCAAGAAAATAAAATAAATAAATAGAATAAGTATAAAATATTCTCTCAATGATGCAGAACCTCTAGAATTATGCAAATGTTAAATTATGGGTAATTATATTGTTGTTGTGGAGAAAGCCAGCCACTTATTTTCAAAGATCTCTATTCGTAATGGAAGTGCATGTGTCATTTTTTCCTCAACTTCTGCTATTATTTTGAACCATTCATCTTTAGTTGGTGGGTCTTCTTTATACCATTTCCAGGTTATTTACTTGTTACTGTTACTTGCTTTTTTACTTGTTGCCAATAATATCTTAATTAGATATCTATTCTCCTTTTCAAGTAAACAAACTCTGTTGTTGTAATTAAACACTACTGTCCAAAATCTGGGGTCAGTAAGACTTTTATTTTATTTTATTTAAAAATAAATGTTGTTGAAAGAAAAACGTTTACCTAGCAAAGATAAGATAGTTTAAAAGTGACAGTAAAGACATTTATAGTGTTACAAGGTTATAGCCCTCATTTGAAATGTCTATTAAGTCTAGTTTCAGTAAGATTTTTAAATATTTTTTGGAAAGAAATACTTTTATCAAGCAAAGATGCATTAACACGATTAAAACAATGACAGTAAAAACTATGTTACAGGGGAAAAATTTACTTGACAATCACATAAATTTTTTTTTTAAATACAGTGATGTAGAGAAGAGAGAAGAGATAGATGTGTCTCATACTGACCAGCTGATGAGCTTAAACTCACCTTCATCCCAAGGGTGGAGCAAACCAGCTCGATGATGGCACTCAGCTGGTTGCTATGGAAATACATGGCCACCAGTAATAGCATCTCTCCAAAAGAGGCCGACACTCCGGCAGCACTGGAAAAAAAAAAGAGGAAGAGAAAAGGGTAAAGGGAAATGGGTTAAAAATAGTCAATGAAATATAAACACTCTTATTATACTGAAGAAACCGATACATAGCAACCCCCAGGGCCACTACAGTGAGCTTAACATCTATGATAACACTAACCACAAACACACACATGGCCGTGCACTGATGGGCATTTATCTCTAAATTTATAGAGTGTGGATAAGAGCTCCAATCACAGTGGGTCACGAGAAGCGCTAAGCTGCAGGAGAGATGACTTATAAGCCATCAGCTGCTTATTAGTTATTAAATTGAAAAAGCCTGTCAGTGCCTAACCTCAGCATAACCTCATCTGTTTCCATTTTATCATTCATGCTCTTTTCTCCGCTTTTATAAGCATAAAATTGTGTAATGGATCAAGATTTGAGCATGTTTCAGAGTAAATGTTTTGTGCTTGAACCATATTTTTTTGGTTTTATTTTAGGGCCTGTGGTAGTAGACTTAGTTAAGAAAAAACACCCAGTCCTATTGTTTTGATGACAGCAATAATTGGCATTACTACTCAAAACTATAAATCCCAGTCTCTTTTTTTGTTCTCTTAAGCCTGGTTTATACTCGACGTGTTCGCTAGTTCGCTGCAGTGCACGTGGCGAATGTGACGTCATCGCTGTGTTTGCGGAGGTTCGCTTTGGGTGCACGCGGCATGATTTCGGCCGGAGCACACAACATTGAGATGCGAGCGAACGCTGCATTTGATTTAAATTGAATCTGAAACACTTTGAAGAGATTTTGTCTGAAACAGGTACGCCTGTGCAGACATCTTAATGATCCGTTCATGCGTGATCATAGAGATAACCAGACGACCAATGATTTTTGACTAAAAATTGCAACAGCCGTGAAAAAGGAAGAAAGTTTTTGGAAAAAGTTTGGAAAAACCTGAGGGATAAGTTTGTTAAGGCCAAAAAGAGGCCATGGCAAAAGTGGAGACCCAGATACACAATTACAGACATATGGTTTTCCACCATTCATAGGTTTTACTGTGATGTATATATTACAATTTTGAATTTAAAACAATTAAATAGTTAAAAAAACTATAATGAAGGAACAATTCATACCTTTGACAACTGGAAAAGAAAATTTGAACCTATTGATTTACAATATACTGATGCCCTATTTTTCTAGGCTTTATAGGTGAAAATGGTCATGAATGTTGGACCATTATTGTCTTTTTAGCACAAGTATAGGACAGAAACTACCCAGAGAGCAATGTGGAGAGGGTTAAATCTAAAAAATATCTGTATTTTTAAACGTGTACTTTTTTGCTTTTATTCTTTCCAAAATAAAAAATATTTTTGTAGAGCAACCCATGTTCTGTTGTCATTAATCCTTTAATAAACTGTCCGAGATATGAACAAAAGCAAGTGAC
Source organism: Danio aesculapii (assembly GCF_903798145.1). Classification (NCBI taxonomy): domain Eukaryota; kingdom Metazoa; phylum Chordata; class Actinopteri; order Cypriniformes; family Danionidae; genus Danio; species Danio aesculapii. The sequence continues at coordinate 27,955,970 of NC_079444.1, forward strand.
GCATCAACGTTCGATTTAAAAAATCTTGAAAGGTTATAAAAATCTTTATAATCATTAAAACAATTCATAAAAATAATTTTTTAAAATTGTGTAAAAATCTTCAATATTATTAATAATATGACGTAGTTCCAGAAACTTTATAGTGCTCTGTTTACCCGTTTGATTTTACAGTGGGTTTCTTTTGACCAGCCCCTGTCGTTTTAAAGAATATCACTATGACGAAGGTATAAAACCCTCGTCCGTTACGTAAGGTGCGCGCACAGGCAGCGGAGGTCCGCGGAAGTATAAAGTAGGTCCGCAAAAGTATAAAGGAGGTTAATTTTATATAAATGGAAAGACTCATCACCTCCAACCTTAAAACCTTGGACAAAAGAAATGTTTAACATACAATTAGGAAAGGGTTGAAAGGGTTATACAAGACATTCTTTATAAACTTTTCTAACTTTTGTGGAGAACAAGAAGTCCGAAAAACTCATATCTGAAATAAGAATTCACAGACATAGGTCTGCATGTGCAAGATGGAACTTGTAATTGCAGGACATGAAGAATGCGAAAATAAATCAAAACTGATTGGATTAAAGGATAAACAGACATTTGGTGCGCAAGCATAAAAATTCTGCTTGCCCATAATTTATTGCTCCACCAGAAGATTTCCGTCACGCAGCTCGTAAAATAACTGGCATATTTGGAATGTTGTAAAATGCATTTATTGGTTGTTATGGGTTTGAAGGGCTTGTCTAGCCAGGCTTGCCGTACCTCTCGAAATACTCCTCCTCTTTTATCATCCAGCTGAGCCACATTACCATCAGCTGCTCCTGTTCTGGAGTGCTGCAGACAGAGGAAACAACAAAAATGATGACGCATTTGGGCTTTGAGAAAATTAAGCTGAGCAGTACTAAACTACTGAAGATGTATTTAACTGAACCGAACAAAAACAACAACAGGCAAGATCATGACAGAAAATGAAAAGTACTCATGTTGATGTTGTACTTGAAGGGGCCATATCATGAGGAATTACATTTTTTGCTTCATCTTTTGACATTGGCTACCATTAAAAAGTTGGAGATTTGGTAAGTTTTTCCCCCTTTTATTGAAAGAAAAAAAGTTTTATTTTTTGTTGGCTTGTAACACTGTTCTTGCACAATTTTGTGGTTATATAGGTTTGTAAATTGATGCGCAGGACTGTGATCTTTTCATGTGAGCAGTTCATGACAACAGGGTTGTCAGTGTCTTGGGGCCACTTTTTAGTTTGCTTTTTAACTAGCCTTCAAACACATTGTTATTAAATTGACAATATAAATCTGTACAAAACAGAAGCTATTTATAAGTGACGTGAGTGTGTGTGTGTATATATATATATATATATATATATATATATATATATATATATATATATATATATATATATATATATATATATATATATATATATATATATATATATATATATATATATATATATATATATATATATATATATATATGTGTACAATATTTATGAATAATTTTTAATAATACGTATATATATATATATATATATATATATATATATATATATATATATATATATATATATATATATATAAAAAATATAAAGAAATAAATAATTCATAAGTATTGTATAGGTCAATAGTATTATAGAAATATTTAATCACTTTGTTTTATAAGTAAATAAATAAATCTGATAAATAAATAAATGAAAATGAAGTGCCGCTTCCTTGCAGTTTTTTTGCCAAAACAAAAGCTCTAAGGTTTAACATTTCAAAGAAAAAAGTTTTGAAAGATTTTAATAATAAGAATAGGAAGAGAAAGAAGAAGAAAAGGATAAATAAATAAATACAATACATAAATATTTAACAATAATTATTTGTATACTTTATAAATATATTTAGGTATTATTAATAAATACTGTATAGGTCAATAGTATTATAGAAATGCTTCACTGATTTGTTTAATTAATAATAATAAGAAGAAGAAGAATAAGAAGAAGAAGAAGAAGAAGAAAAAGAAGAAATTAACTAATTTATTTATTTATTTATAATGAAAATATTATAAAAACAGCTAATAGTTTTCCCAGTTTACTGTGACAATTCTTTAATAAAACAATGGGCAGTAAAAAAAAAAAAAAAAAAAAAAAAAAAAATATATATATATATTATGTATAGTCAGTAAACTTTCTGATGTCGGCAATCATTAGCATGCTTATCATCACAATTAGTAGTTATTTCCTAAAAATAAAACTGACCAAGTTCTTTTGAACAGTTCGTATAGCATTTTAGTATTGATGGTAGTGTTTCAGAAGTCCAAAATGAGTGCTTTGTAGAGAATAGCGGGAAATAGTGTGGAACTAAATTATACTTTTTTCTGGCATATTACAGGAGTGAAGAAATATTAAATTAGTGTATATTATGACCCATCATTAAATCCTCATTTATTTTAAAGGGTGGATTATTGGCAGCAAAAAAGCTGTACCTGACAAGAGTGGGGAACGCCAGCAGTTTACAGAAAGACAGCGAGACGAAGCGCACTCCCGCAGGCGTAGCTGGTGGACGACTGGTCATCAACTGCAGCAGCTGCTCCGCCTCTTCATCTGTGGGCCTGTGGAGACAAAACTCACTTGGAAATGACACTAGAAAATGTTTTTTACAAACCAATTAAATCAGACTTGATAGAAATTAATTTACATATACTGTATTAACAACCTCTCCATGGAACAAAGCCAGAAACTTCTTTAAAAGGGCGAATTAAGTTAAGCAGCATAATTTATGTGTGGTTAAGAGTTACTACACTGGTGCTTCACAATATATCCTTTCAGCATCGATATAGCAATGTGCACATCCGCAATAGTCACATCACAAGATATGCAATGTTGTGTGAGGATTTTATTTGACCAGAAGACACAGTTCAGAACACATGAGGCAGGGTTCCCACACTTTCATGGACACCAGATTCAAAGACTTTTAAAAGGACCATTAATTTTAAATCAAGCACCTTTGTAATTCATAGACCAACATATGTAGCCCTTAAAAGTCCTTACTGTACTTACATTTTACTTACACTTAACATTTACATTAAAAATGTCAGAGTCATTTTCAAAAATTGACAATTGAAATTTTTAACAGTCATGTTCAAAGAACTTTCTGTCATGAACTGAATGAATCTCGGGATTTAGTATGGTATTGACTATGTATCTGGCAATGTTGATGTATATGGTCTTGGCGGTATAGATCTGCTACGCCGCTGCTGCTTTGATTATTATGGCCAAGCAAATACCGAGACCTGCTACTGCCAGTATATACACAGACATGCCGTCTGAAAATATAATACGCAGCTGCTACGGCAAACATAATATATGTAATCCCTGTAGCAGATCTAAACACAGGAGAAGCTGGGGTGGAGGAGGGTCTCCGAAAACTTGACAGCGTAAAATGACGCAGTGCATTTAAACTGATGAGGAGCAAGCTCATTGGCTGCCGAGGTGACAGTAACCAATCTCCTGCGCATGTAGTAGTGCCTTTTTTTAATCCGGGGTCGCCACAGTGGAATGAACCGCCAGCTTATCCAGCACGTTTTACGCAGTGGATGCCCTTCCAGCAACCCATCTCTGGGTTACATCCACACACACATTCACACACATACACTACGGATTCACCGGATTCACCTTCCCAATTCACCTGTACCGCATGTCTTTGCACTGTGGGGGAAACTGGAGCACCCGGAGGAAACCCACACGGACGCAGGGAGAACATGCAAACTCCACACAGAAATGCCAACTGACCCAGCCGAGGCTCGAACCAGCAACCTTCTTGCTGTGAGGTGACAGCACTACCTACTGCACCACTGCGTCGCCCATAAAGCAATTCATGGCAGAAATTTCACTTAAATTTTGTTAAATTCAGGTAATACAATATGTAATACAGGTAATATTCAAATGGAGTTACTAAAACACTGATAAAATGTGCATTATTTGTCATTGTACAAGATGTGTTACTGTAGAAGATTTAAATTGAAGATTTTTTAATTTAAGAATTTGTCAGTTGTTTTTGTTTTGTTTTTGACAATGGGCTATATGCACACAAACTTTTCATTTCGGTCAGCCAGCCCCAGGGCTTCCGGTGAATTGTCATCCTAAACAAAATTGCAGCATTTAAGATGGGATTTCTTCAAAAAACATCTTCACTGCCTGGCTGTGATACGATATAAAATGAGTATCAGACCAAACAAAAAGCACTGCATTAAATGATATTTATCCACACCATGTCTTCAAAATATGGAAATTAATATTACCCCAGTATTTTCAATGGAGTTTCTACGCTAGCCTGCTGCTAATGATGGCACCTGCATTTAGCCTCTTTTTACACTTTACAAGCAAATGTATGCTTAAGTGATTATATTTAAATTACATTACAACATTGATGCTGTAAAAGGAACCTTATGAAACTGAAAATAGTCGCATAAACCTTTCAACAGAAGTTCATCATTAGCTGAAAAACACTAGCTGTGCATCTAGCCCATTGAGTACAATTGTTGAAATTAAACCAGAAACAAATTACTTTCTAGGCCTTGAATTCATGTCTGAAATTCAAGCGTACGAACCCTGATTAGATTTGTGGAGTTTAACCATAACAGAGTAAAAGTTTAAGCAGTAGGTTAAAGCTCTGCAATAAGTTCAGTTAGGTTAAGCATTAAGTTAAGGCATGCAGACACAAGAATCTGATCTTTAATAACTTTAATAAAGAATAGATCTATTAAATTATTTATACACTAAAGACTTTGCAGTGTTATTTTACGTTTGATAATTTAATTTCTGTACCTGAAGATATTTTGACTATCCTGAAAATCCTCAAAAGCACTGTTTATTCCACTTTTATCTTTGCTCTAATGTATTTATACATGCTTATATTTGTGCATTACATTTTGTGCATTATTTACTCCCCTACAAGCTCATCCCAATCAATCAAAACTAATAAATCCTTTGCAAATCATCTGGTGAAGTTCTATAAATTGCAATATATATCGTATAAAAACAAAGTATCACAATGTCAGTATTTTTCCAGCCCTGCTTGTGCAGAAAAAGTCCTGAATTGTAGCATACCTAAGACCGGCAATCCCCATCAGAGCGCAATAGAGTCGTAGCAGTGCACTGGCCTTCACCACATGCTCCTCCCGAAGGCCAGAATAACCTGAGCTGCTCTCTGTGTCCATGTCGCTGTCGTTGGGGACGTGTGTACTGCGTGAGCGGGGTAAAATGGCCACCAGCTCTAACAGCAGCTGCCTCCGCATCTGCCACAGCACAGAACTGCTCTCTCTTTTCCTCTGAAGTGAGACAAACAGTTCAGAGTTTACATCTGCTATTAAGATGTGGACAAGTGGACGATGCTAAACACAAAGACACTAAACTCTCTTGAGATTATTCATATTTAGCCACTTACAGAGGTAGATGAAAACAAGTTTGATCGTGTGGTTGAATGTTTTCAATAAGCCACCTACTATCAGCATACTGACCCAACATAGTTATCAGGCATTTTGTGAGAAAGCGCACAAAGCAAGGAATTCATACTTAGTACTTTGCTTGTGCCATAATACAGACTGTAAAACTGTAGTTCAGATGTCAACCACATCTTTTCATTCACTTGCTAACTTACATAACATGGATTTGTTCATTTAATATGAAGAAAAAAATAATCATTATCATAACATTTTTCATATTAGTTTAAATTGATAATTATCATGTTAAAACTCTTCTTCTTCAGGATTTTTGCTCCTAAGTGAAAGTTCTGGAAGCCAGACAGTTAACTGTTTACTTAATTCGTTTTCTCTCTGAATATGAGAGACGTACAGAGGTAATTTTGTACATTTATGTTCAGTAAAACAATACTTTCCAGATAAATGTGCTAATTTTTTTTAAATAATAAGTCATGCATAATATCATACATCGAGATCGTCATAGTTATAAGTGAAAAGATGATTGTAGCACCTCATTACAATATTGAATTAAAAATAAAATAGCCTAATGACAATTACTGTAATTATATTTTATTGCTCATTTAATGCACATCTAGGTTAACAATATAATACATTTACTATGTATATCCACCAATCTTTTTAAAATACCATGGTACAGTTTCTTCACTCTGTGTTGTCAGTGGCATTGAGAATTTTAGTGCCATTTTAACTGGCTTTAAACTAAATCAGAGATATTTTTCTGATTTCTGGATTTTCTGGCTTCTAGTTATATCAAGCAATTATCAAACACGTTAGGGTTTTTTAAGAGTAAACATGAATGTTATTTTATCAGCTAGCCAAGATAAATCAGTAGTATTTAAGCTAAAGGCAAAGTTCACTCAAAAATGAAAATTGTGTCATCATTTGCTCATCCTTTATGAGTTTCTTTCTTTCGTTAAAAACAAGAGAATGTATTTTGAAAAAATGTTTTTTCAAAACTATTTATTTGCTTTTCCTACTACTGAAGTCAATGGTTACAGATAAGGATGTCCTGATCAGGTTATTTCCCCCTCGAATCCGAGTCTGAGTCATTTGATTTTGAGTATCTGCCGATACCGATACCCGATCTGATACTTCTATAATTCATAAAAAAGAATAAAAAAAAGAGCAAAAAAACAGATCCAGGATGTTCCTTATTTTTTGTTTAATTCACCTTAATTTAACATTCAACAACTGTTAACAAACAGAGCACTTCTGTAAGCTAGTTTGAACAATCAAGTAATAAATACCATCAATTCTTCACCTTTTGGACTTCAGTGCAACAGTAAATATTCAAACAATCAAAAATAAAAACAATGGGAGGTAACGTCAGTCTGAAACCACGTGATCGGGCCCCATTTCAGATCACGTGATCGGATCTGGACATCTCTAGTTACAGGTTTGTCAGATTTCTTTAAGATTATCTTCTTTTGTGTTCAACAGAGGAAAGAAACCCATAAAGGTTCATAACCACTCGAGGGTGAGTAAATTTTCACGTTTGTCCAAACTACCACATTAATACTAGGCAGAAATAGGGCATTTTAAGTTTAAAAAGCAGCATCCATTGTTCCTTACCTGCTGTCCATTGCGAATGAACATACTGAACCATGTGCGCACTTTTCCATTGGTGCCTAGAAGCAAACCACTGACGTATGACACCAGAGGACTGACCGCCTCATCTGCCATGTCTGGCTTATAATCCAGTGTCAGAGCGACACCGAGGCCTGGGAGATGACACTCTTCCACCTGTAGAAGAACAGAAGGCTTGACTTCAGTACAACTCAGTGCTCTGATCACTTTATTTGCAGTCTAATTCCAGGCATGACAGGTGGTCTTCGAGCTGGACACTCACCACCATGGCCCTGATGTTCAGAGCCTGAGATGGGTTCATCTGACACAGCTGCCGTAGAGCTTCTGTCCTGCGTCGGCCACCAACACTCTCCTCGTCCTGCCGCTCTCCATTCTTTATCAGTCCCCTGCACACTGGACACACAACAGGAAAGAGTTTGGATTAAATGTACACCCCAAATCGCATTTTCAGTTTAAGTTGTTAGTTGTAGGGAATTAGGTGGAATGTTTTCGTGAGAAGTTCAAATGTGCAAATAAATACGAAAAACGTACGCAATTAGTGAATGAGAACCATTAATTTCTGACTCTAGTTCACAAGCTCTGTGCCATCATATTACAGTCTATTCCAGTGTTGGGGGTAACGCATTAATAGTAACCCAAGTTACATAATAATATTACTTTTCTAAGTAATGCGTAAAGTAACACATTACTTTCAAAAATTAAGTAATAATATTCGTTTTTTTTTTTTTTATGTAACGCGAGTTACTTTTTTGTTTAATTAATTAACTTTTAAAACAATTAACTGCTGAATTAAAATAAACGTTGAATCCCGCAATCAATGAGAGAATTTTCTCCCTGCAGAAAAAGAAACTAAAATGGCAGAGCTTTACATTTCTGCTCTGAAAATATTCTCATTATTTTTAAATGCATGGATGAAAAGTAAAAGAGGATTGTCTTAATGCTCATTTTACTGCTCATTTTACTTTAGACAAAAAGTAGAAAAGCATCGAACACATTGCTTTAAACTTTCATTAATCTGTATATACGGCATGCACAGCTCTGGGCTCCGGAAGTTCTCCGAAGATAATATTATCCTAAACTATTATTATTTGATGTGGTTTTTTTAAAGGTAAATAAAGGTTATACAGTGTGTTGTTAATTGCAGAGCTTCTCTATTTAAAAAAGAAGAGAAAAAAAAGTAATTAAAAATAATGCAAAAGTAACTCTAAAGTAACATAAAGCATTACTTTCCATAAAAAATAACGCAATTAGTTACTTTTTCGTGGAGTAACTCAATATTGTAATGCATTACTTTCAAAAGTAACTTTCCACCAGCACTGGTCTATTCATGAAATCAGACAAGACATAGTAGAAACAAACATATTCTGACATAAAGTGAAAGACACCTTAGAGAGCAAACAATTGGATAACATAGACTAAAGTCAGTATTTTTAAATGAATATAACAATATAGCATTCTGTAATTACAATAGAACTCCTATATTGGGAAATGTATTTTATTCACAGCTAAAAATACTACGCTATGGCTCAGATAGGAATAAATATTCTCCACAAACATCTTTAAATAAGCGTTTCTTTATTTGGCTCTGAATTAAGCTCTGGCCTTGAATTAAAATAGCTGTTTCTCTTTTATTCTGTGATTTTAACCACAGATGACAGCTTGCCACACAGAATGATTAGAATTACAGAGAGCCTTTTATAACCGAGTGCAGGAATGATATTAGTTTCAATAGTCTCTTATGAAGAAGAAAAAAAAAACAGCTGATTGAGAGAAAACGCAGCCGAGTCCGTCACAATTCATCCTGCATCTGATTACAGTGTATCTCTTTAGACAAGCTCTTTCCCTTAATGATTCAGCCTTGAGCAGAATATTCTCCCAATGAAAGATCCTGTCTAGGTAATGAGCCTTGAGAATTGGCCATTCAATAATATGAAACGTTTCAAACTGGCTCTGAATGGAGCCTCGCACAAATAAGCTATTGACTCAACAAGGACCTGGGAGTGATGAAAAGATAGCAGAGACTTCGAAATGTTTTTATTTCCACTTAGTGTGTCTTTGAGGAAAACCCACATATACACATAAAGAGACACAAACGCCCCCAAGCCCAAACTGCACATAATCAGCAGCCGAACTCATCAAAATGGAAATTCGCCACGTGGAAATGGAAATTATACGATCTAGATGATCGTATAACGGCCACATAAAGCAGATCAAATGTAAAGTAAACGCAAGTTTCATGTGGCTTTATAGTTAATGGAGAAAAACGCAACACACCGTTATATTTTAACAGTAACAACAGAACAGTATTTTAAAACTAAATTAAAATGTATATATAACCCTGATCCAAGACTCAGACACACCTGAATGACTTTATTAGGACAATCTGCAATGTAATAAACTTAAACTGAAGATGACAGATAACTATAAGATGCCGTCTTTAAAAAGTCATAAATTCCTTCATTGGGTTTAATACAGACCTGGGCATTTTGCGGCCCGCTTGGATTTCTTTGATCGGCCCACGTGAAGTATTTATTTAATTTAAATTCAACCGCAAACAGGGCCTTACAATGCGCAGGTCAGATATTGCGAGTCAACAAAAGGGGACTTTCACATAGGCTATATCGTCTTTTGCACACTCAGTTTCCAGTATGCCTTGAAAACGGTTATCGTCCCATGCCTTACAGCAATACAGGTAGACTAATTACCTCAGATTAACAATTTAACAAATGCAGATACAGATCCTCTCTCAGTGATGAATGAATGAATGAATGAATGAATGAATGAATGAATGAATGAATGGAAAAAATGTATTAATTAATAAAAATTAAGATGAAGCAATCAAACAAACAACCCTGTGGCATTTCTATAAAGTTGATATTATGATGCTGGTCTTTAAAATCATTTTTTGTTTTAAATTGATTCTTTTTTTTTAAAACCTTTTTTTTTGTTGAAGTTTTTAGGAATGTTTTTTTTTTTAAACAAATGTATTGGTCTGGCCCTCTAAAACCCCCCAAGAGTCTAATGTTGCCCCTTGGAAAAATTAATCGCTGGTTTAATAGAATAATTTAATATCCTTTCACATTCAAAAAATACATTACCGACCACCTCAAGCGTGTCAGATATGCGACACCCCTTATCAAATTAGCAGTTGTCACATACATTATTAGATTCATGAAAGCATCTTCATTAGTTAAAATGTTAGATTGAACACAACAAATGCTACTGACTGCCTTCAAATATATCCTAAAACACCTGAATGCTTTTTTTTCTTTTAGATAAACTAGTGGTACTGCATTTTGAATACACTCTATGCAATATATTAATATTTCACAATATTACTATTAGGATTTATTTAGCTTCAACTCAAGCTCTGATAAAACCCCAGTCTACCATTGTTTGAAGAACGATAACTATGATATAAAAAAATGGTGGTGTTGAGGAGAATAAAATCCTCACTTTCAGGGAAACTTGTGATATCAATAATAAAAAATATATAGATATAATCAATAATAAATAAAAATCCCTGCAAGTGGAGATAGAAACAGTAGCTCTTTTCCTCCACAATAAATACATTGTGCCTCAGAGCAGTGCAATAAGAGGCAATAAAAATCATTGAGTGTCGTTTGTATTTTGAGGTGGTGGTAGAGGCCTGATGTTTGGCAACACAATGAGTTCTGTGGGGTAATTAGACAGAATAATTTTTATTACTTCATTCATTTATTTTCTTCCGCTTTTCCAGGGCCGGGTCTCAGGGGAGCACCCCAGAATTCCCTCTCCCCAGACACTTTCTCCAGCTCCTCCGGGGGGATCCCGAGGCATTACCAGGCCACTCAAGAGACATAGTCCCTGCAGCATGTCCTGGGTCTTCCCCGAGGCCGCCTCCCGGTGGGACATGCCTGGAACACCTCCCAAGGTAGGCGTCCAGGAGGCATCTGAAACAGATGCCCGAGCCACCTCAGCTGACTTCTCTCTACTCCAAGCTCCACCTGGATGACAGAGCTCCTCACCCTATCTAAAAGGGTGCACCATGCCACCCTACGAAGGAAACTCATTTAGGCCATTTGTATCCGAGATCTTGTCCGGTCATGACCCAAAGCCAATGATCATATATTTATTACTTGTTTGAGACAAAAATGTTTGAAGTGCATTTAAAAACTTTGTGGTCTTAATCTGTGACCTTACACAGCCTGTAGGTCATTAAGATCTATTTTTTTATTCGTATATTTTATTTTTTATTCTTATAGACTTATTTTTACACTCTAGCTTTCGATTGAGGCATGCCTGTTATTTTTATTCTCATATTTTATTATTTTTATTCTAATTTTGTCTATGGTTGTGTTAAAATGTGTACTCCATAAAGTTTGACTTGCTTTGCCTTTGTGATTATCTATCTATCTATCTATCTATCTATCTATCTATCTATCTAAAAAGAATTTAGCTGTAGCAACAAAAACAAACAACCTCAGAGTTTGTTGTACTTTAATGCACAATCAGGTGAGCAGCAGTGGCATCCACAAGCTTAAATCTTTCATTGAATAATCTTTACAGGCATGTGGCCAATTCTTGATTTTGCTAAAATATGCAATATGCTGCACCCAAAACTGAAAAGGGACTTCAAAAACCTCACAGAGTTCCTGTATTGTGTGATTCACATAACTATAATTCATGGGTGCACCTTACTCACAAATTACCGGACTGAAGTTAAACACATGACTAATACTCAAATCAGAGACGTTTATTGTGTTTGTGAAGCTGGAGGAGAGTTTATGTGTAGGTTTATTTTTTCTAGGCAAGTAACTCTGAATTTACTCATGCATTTAACTAGCTTTCATGAATGACATAGTCTTTAGATCACATGTACAGAATAGAGGCGTAAGATTTCAGCAGGTGATGAACATACCTTCATTAAAGCTGTCCGGGACATTTGCCACCAGAAGGCAGAGGAACCACTCCCCATTCCTCACGTGAAGAAGAGCCTCGGCCACTTCAATGATGGGCAGCAAAGATGGCAGCTCTGTTGGAACAGATTAACTTAAAGTCAAGAGTGTACGTTTTCTTTTTAAGATTAATCTTAATTTAAGATGAAGTAAAATTTTAGCTAAGTCTTTATTTCTGACATACTGAAAGATGTATCTGTCTACTGATCTAGAGATTATTCCAGACTAGTTATTCTTTTTTTAAGAAAAAAAATGTATATGAAGTGCTGTTAACGAATAACTTGCTAAGCTTGATACAGAAATGCTCCAAAGTTCACCTGCTTGTAGGATGCAAAGAACATCAGCCACTTCCTCTAAGTACACAGGACTCTCAAACAATTCAGAGGACTTGAGGAAAAACTCTCCATTAGAGTCAGCCACCTGTTCAACACAGGAACATAACACACACATATATAAACTAGTATATTATATAAAACACATACATAACATTATATATAACATACATTTATACAAATATAATTATATATAACATATAATAAATGAAATAATATAAAAGCCATATTTGTGAAACATTGAGAATTCATTCTATTCTTAAAATATTTCAATGTTCTGGAGAGCCTTACATTTACCATGACTACATTCACCAAAGAATTTACAAAACAATAATATTGTGACAAACACAAAATACTGCAATAAAATTCCATCAAGAACTCTGTTGGGATTTAGTATGGTAATGAATATGTATATAGCAATGTTGATGTATTTGGTCTTGGCGGTATAGATCTGCTACGCCGCTGCTGCTTTGATTATTACGGCAGAGCAAGTTAAAAGACCCGCTACTGCCAGTATATACACAAGACATGCCGTCTGAGAATATAACACGCTGCTGCAAACATAATATCTATGTAACCCCCGTAGTAGATCTAAACACAGGTGGAGCTGGGTGGAGGATGTTCTTCGAAAATGCGTTGCAGCTTGACAACATAAAATGACGCAGAGCATTTAATTTGATGAAGTGTAAGCTCATTGGCTGCTGAGGAGACAGCAACGAAACATGTAGTTTAAGGGCCATGAAACCCCCGTCTCAGCAGGGTGTTTTCACACTTCTATTTTGAAAAAAGTCAGGAAAGTGGGTGTGTCCAGCTCTGTTTAGGTGGGAGTGTCCGGGGAGGGAAAGAGGGAAGGTTTTGCATAAAAATGGAAGTTTCCGTTTGAGCACATGCTGATTTTCACAGAGGCAAAACAAACACTGACGCAGAGGAAAGACAGTCAGGACCACAGTAATCGAATTATTTGCCAAATTAAAAAATTTTCAACTTTAACTGCAGTTTGGCACTTTCACTTTCATTCAGGAACATTTCATGCTTGCCCCCCATGTGACAAACGAGATATTGTATGCGAGGAACTGCTGGAAGAGTGTAATTTTAATGGAATGATTGATAACGCACGGCCAATGGGAGAAAAAAAACCTTCTGCATTTCTCGTTAACTTAGATGCACTCGGTAGGTAGTGTCAGAAAGCAGTGCGTGTATAAATTATCCTATCACAAAATGCGGCAAAAATCCTACACGATGGTAATAGTTTGATTAAGAAGTTTACATGTTTACATTCGGAGAGCAGCATTTACAGAAGATCTTTTAGTCTATAATATCGTACTATAATATTGCAGTGATATTAACTTAACTCAGAAACTAAATCATTTTGACTAAGGTATGTCTTTAAAAACTGAAAGAGTACTGCTGACTATACGAACTAACTTTGCCATCTGAATAAGCAAACAATGAACACCGATCACACGCACTTACCAAATCTGTAGAGACAGGACAATCAGCACCAAATGGAGCCGTGTCAAATTTAAACGAAGACGAGCGGCCAATCCGGATTTCACTTCCAGATGCGAAAAGCTCTCGGGTAAAAAATGTTCCTTACAAACATATTTCTGTCGCGTGCATTGTAATCCACACATGAGTCCAGCTGTGCTCTCATAGTGGAAAATGACAACAAAACCTTCGTTGCAGCACATAAACAAAACACTGACGACCAGTGTCTACAAATTCTTGTTCTTTCACTTATTTTGGCAACACAACGTGGCATCTCTCTGCCGTCTGAACACTGTAACAGGTAAAAACTTTCTACGAATGTATCAAGCATATTAATAAAATTGCACCTCATTCACAAAAAAACGAATTTGCTCGAAATAACGCAAAAACAACCAATTTTCACTTTTTTGTGAAATATATGTGTCCTAATAATGTTTATAGCAACGTGTGACACATATATGACTGTCAACGTGTTAAAAAATGTGTTTTGGTGTTTTGTGACCCTTTAATGACGCAGAAGCAGATTTGCTAACCTATTAGCACTGCGTTTGCATAGAGTTTAATGGCAGAAATTTCACTTGTAGATTACTTAAAATAGCAACTCTCCATTCCTATAATACTATAAAAAGCTATTTAATCCTGTGATGCCAACATCACATTTGGTGCTTAATATTATTTTTAGTACTACGTTTTTCTTTTAGAGAATGAAGAATAGGATGTATTTGGAAACTAAATTTCTTTTCCCAACTGAAATATTTTCAAATATCACTTTTCATGTCAGTTTTAATGTATCCTAATATTTTTTAAATAAAAAATACAATCTTTTGTATAAAAAAAAAAGATTTTAACACAAAAAAAAGCATGGCCGCTTTAAAATGCAAAAGACTATATTATTATAAGTTAAGATAATTATGCAGAAATAGGGATGCTCAGATTAACCAATTTAACCAAAAGGATGCATTTTCAACAGATCAATGCTACCAGTTAAACAGTTAAAAATATATATAATTTTTTTATACTCTATTTCTTTTTTTAAGTTTTGCGGCAATTTTAGACGTAGCCTATTTTCTCAAAGAAACTAAATGAAAGGAAATATGAATGAAGGATATTGCTGGTCACAGTTTGACAGATGAGTTGATCTAGGGCGGCAGGCCTATTTATTTTATTATTTTTTATTTAATTGTTTTTCTCTATGCTGTTGAAAACACTACTGCTTGAAGATTTTCTGTTGTTAATATGTTCTGTATGCTGTTGTTTGCGTGTTAAAATAAATCAGTATTTCAAAATGCAATATTTAATGTGTCAGATACAAAACAGACACCTCAATTCATTTTTTTAGTTAAATAATAATTTAATCTTAATCTGCCCGGTTAACGATTAATATTGGGTTAATGAGCTCCGGTTGGAAAAATTAACCGAAATGAGCATCCCTATGCAGAAATAAATAAAAGGATACTGAACCTTGTTCATAATGGCCAGCAGCTCACTGAGAGCTAGTCTGAGTCTCCTGAGAGGATCACTGTGCTCAAACTCCAGAGTCAAACCATGCTGAAGCTGAGAGACCAGAATGCTCTCGCCATTAGATCCTCCAGCTTTATGCCTGTGTAAAAGAAAACATGCCAAAATCATCAAATAATCAAGATATCAGTTAGAACATCCTCCTTTCTGAGTGATACTATGTTCTCATTTAATCTACTAGAGCTGAGCCTACAGAATGGCCACATGAAAGTACTTTCTTTCCTCCAGACCCACCTTAGCTGCTGCTCTTTTCTAGCGTCCTGCTCCAGAGCGTGGAAATCCACAGACAGCAGAGCAACGATGGAGTTCACCGCCTCCACCCCTGACAGCAGCCGCAGGATGAGCTTCTTATCCTGTGCCCAGGCATTACTCTGATCTGCAGGGGCACAGAGAGCCATCCTGACCAGACAGGGCAAAAGAAGACGCAGCTCTGGGTCACTTAAAGCTGCAAGTCTGGCCACATCCACCTTCTGCATGGCCTCGAATGCATATGGGCTCACAAACTGAAGACTGGCACTGTCTGTCATTCTTCTGCAAAATGAAAGGACAGGGAAAGGAAACAGTAAGCATTTTTGCTGAATTTTTAGTACTAAAATAAGCAAATACTGGTTTCATTATAAAATCTAAGTAATAAATGACAACAGTGTTTTCTTGCAAATGTTGTAATTCTCTCGTTCAGTGTTGGGAAACTAAAGAATTTTTTTTGAGGAAGATCAAAAATCTATGTAAATTAATTTGAGATATTGAAAAAAACTATTTTTGTGAAATTATGTCAGGATTTCAAATAGGGATTTTATTTTTAATATTTTTATATTGACAGCCATTTTAATATGCTGACTTGGTGTTCAAAAAGCATTTATTCATCATCACTGATAAAATAGCTGCTTAATATTTTTGTTTGAACAATAACACATCTTGTTTAGTATTTCTGATGAATTATTAAGTTAATAATTAGTTATTATGTGTGTGTGTGTGTATATATATATATATATATATATATATATATATATATATATATATATATATATATATATATATATATATATATATATATATATATATATCATTTAAAAACATGGTACATCTACTCTAAATAAATATCCAGTCTACTAGCCACCTACTGCTATTGAGGGAGGAATTTAAAAACTTAATTGCTTCAGGTAATAATAATCATGATTTCAAATAAAGATTTTATTTTTTTAAATTCTTTATGATTACAACCCTGACTTGGTGTTCAAAAAACATCATTGATAAAATTGTTGCTTGATATTTTTGTGTGAACATTAATACATTTTGTTTAGTATTTCTGATGAATTATTAAGTTCTAAAGAACTGTCATTAAGTTGGCAAAAATATCGCAATGCATTTTGACTTAACACGGTAAAAATCACGTTGTGAACATGTACTACGGTAACGTTAATGCAATGACATTTTTAAAGCATACAGTTGTCGGCTGTAAGTAATATAGTATTCAAATAAAACAGTACTGCTTTATAAGTGTTCGCTGAATTTTAATTTGCCTTTAAAACACTGTTTTCTAATTATTATTTTAACATTTGTTGCTTTAAATGTGTTGAAATTAATATTTAAAACACATCAAATGTTAACTGTAGGATCTGCCCTCAGATTCACAACACAGCTAACGTCAAGCAGAAACTTATGCTTAACATAACAAACTCTTCGGCTTGCGCCTTAATTTAACATAATTAAAAGCGAATAATGCATTTTTATATCATGTATAACCATAAACACCCTTACCTAGACTTTCAACAGTGCCGCTGGTTACAAAAGAAACCCACTGAGGCCTGCAAGACCGCGGTCTGTCGTGATTCTCACCCAAAAGGAAGTTGATCTTCTTTGGTCGAAATAGGACAGCTCACCGGTGAGCTAACAGGCTAGCTGCTAAAGCTATCCTGCTTAAGAGACCCATTCATCCCGATTTAACTATATGAAGCAATATATTTAAAATAATATTATGCTTAATACAATTGACTTAATCTATATTAAACCCACATGTCTCGACCAGAGTGCTTAGCAAGCTATAAAGTAGAAAAAGTAATGATTTTAGCACAAGCGATCATCTGCTCCGCCGTGAGCATGCTGAACTCTGGCTGCGTCTCTAAACCTAGTGTGCCGCCTACCTAGACACACCATTGTCCGGACATCACAGCCGTGTTCTTGCTCAAATTAGAGAAAAAAAACAGCAATAAGTGGCAAATTTGAAGCAAAGGTAAAATATTTACAAGTCAAGTGAAAATGGCAATAGCATATAAATCACAATTACTTATATATGTACATAACTCCGAAACTAAGACACAACCTAGAACGGAGTTAAAACTTATTTAAACGTTGAGTCAGTTTCTGTGAACACTTCATCCCATTCAACTGTTACGTTATATGAGTTCTAGGTTCAATAAGTCATTTTCATTTAATTGTTTGATTTATATTTAAAATGAGTCTAAATGTAATCTATATAATCTAAATGTAGTGTTCTGATTTTATATAATTGTCACTATATCTAGTTTAAACCATGTATTCATAGCAAGGCCATATTAAACATAAGGCTAGATAAATGTCCATAAAGCTAAATGTATTTGTTGTGAAGCAAATTACCATACAACCAATTTTAAAATGGTTATCTGCAAAAGGCATGTTAAACTTGAATATATTGCCATTTATAATGCACATTACGATTATGAACACTTTCCCTGATATATATATATATATATATATATATATATATATATATATATATATATATATATATATATATATATATATATATATACACACACACACACTCCTACCCTAAATAGATTTGTATGTGAATACTTCACAAATACAGTGAGGTCTGGCCTTGGCGTGCTTGACCCTAAAGCTGTTTATCAGACTTTTGCATTTTGATAGCATGTCGATTTGGTGTGGGAAGTAAGAGAAGTCTCAGGGTCTTTGAATATCAACACAGTTTATTCTGAACAGAGTAAGATAGAGGAAATAGATCTTTCTCTGTGCACAAACACTGCATTTCCAACAGTCACCCAGATCGTTCGTCAAGTCCATTTACACCACATTTCCTTGTCAGACTCAATGAAAAGTGGTTCTGGTCCAAAAGTGTCCATTATCACTTGGAATTGGTGCAAACAGGAGAAGCCAATGGAGTGTATGTGAAAATTTAAGCATATCTTAGGTGTTTTTATGTCTTCAAAGCCGTACAGTCCCTCCCCACCCAAAAAACACAGGAAAAACATGAAGTTGACTCTTTTTATTCCTAAAACAGAAGCAGTGCCACCCAATGCTGGTGCGGCATTCATATATAATTATTTATATATTGCAGTTTTTCGTTTTTGTGTCTAAATGTGTGGTATAAAATACAATATACGACAATGTACCTCTTTATTTTTAAACACAGTGAACTTCATTGCTGTACAAGTCCCGTGCAGCTAAAGCTTAGCTGTAATTTTGTCCACGCGCAAAGGCGCGGACTGAAACCCCCAATCCAGTCTCCTCTGTACATCGTGACAATACAAATAATCTGTGTCTCCCTTACAAAAAATAATACTCTAAAAGCAACCTACCGCAACTTTGTTTTATTCATCTTTTTAGTGGGTTTTTTCCGTTTGATGGTTCGTTTTTGTAATTAAGACGATTACATATATTTTTGACCAATTGCTTTAAAGCAGGAAGGCGATACAAACCTTCTAGAACTTTTATATATAAAAGAGGTTAAGAAATCAGACAAATTATACATTTAAAAACTTACAATAAATAAGACAGATGCAGGCATTTCATTTGGATATAATCTCATCCAAAAGAAACAGGGAATTAGAGGTCTTAAAACCAAGAATTCATTCTCATTTCAAAGAGCATCAAAAGTCCCTTTCCATCAGATTCTATACAGATAACTCCTCCATACACGTTGATTAAAGAACTGGCCGAATCCGTGCTAACCGAGGAACCACGCGCTACCATCGCTCGGAGCATCCGTGGAACCAGGGATGTCGAACACCAGCAGTCAGCACTTCCATCTTCCTTCTTTGGCCTCTGCATCCTCCTTCAAGGCCTCTCGTTGTCTTCGAGTGAGTGTTATGAACACCAGACGCCTGATCCTCCTCCACAGTGCTGGGTCTGAGGTGTAGTGACTGCCTACCCAGATCGTAACTTGCGCACTTATAAAGTCCAGCACTGTAGTTTCCTGTTGGATTGTTTTTAGATCCGCCTTTTCTTCTTCACTCTCCTCGTTTCTGTTCCCTGATAAGGTCCTGCTCTCAGTACTGCTCGGTGAGTGTTACAACATGGTCATGATGAAGTTGTACATTTGATTGAGCACCACAAAATGGATGGGCAGGCAAGAGCGGCGGTCCTGGGTCGCAGGGTCACAGGTCAGCCAGGAAAGGGCATTGTACTGCTCCAACACAAATCTACAAGAGAGAAACAGTTAAATATTAAATATTAGTGATTATTAATCTGGAAGGTGTAATGGTACACGTATTCAAACCACAATACTTCAGTATTAATCTATTGATAAACATGTGGAGCTTAATTCTAAAATCCCCTAAATCTGCTGTCTTTATGTGGGAATAAAATGTGATTAAACATTATATACCAATCCCTTTCATCCAATAATTGTAAGCTTTTTCTGTTGCTGTTATTTTTCAATAACTGAACTTTATTTCAAATTCTGTCTAAAAACGGTACATGCTGATTCAGGGTTTCTGCAGGTTTCAACAAGTCAAATTTAAGACTTTTTAAGACCCTTTTAAGACTATTTTGAAAGAAAATTTAGACTTATACAGGGCTAAACACTAATGATTATTTCTAATGGCCTGGTTGTTGATGCTTTTCTTAATGTCATTTGACACAAGTTATTTCTAAGCCAAATATTTTAATTTGTCATATACCTTTTTCAACATAACGTTTCTCTTTTTTTAAATGACAAGTTTAAGATTGTTAAAAGTATATTTATTATAGACACAATTACATAAATTATCAAATATATATACTTGTTGGCTTTTTGTCCAAATGAATTGAGCATAACTCCTATTCAACCTAATGCTTTTCTTGCCTATTCCATGTCTATTTATAAATATCATGTCGCTTCCCCTCAATTCTGTACGTATTTTTGTACAACCGGAGGATCATGTTAAGGGAAATATTGCTCTGTTATCATCATAAAGAATTGTGTAATTTTTTTAGGTTTCTTTCCCTGATTAGAGAATTAAATTTGGACAATTTGCTATACAAATGTCTGTATGTCTTTGCAATAAAAACCCTTATGTATTATTGGTGATTGGAAGGTTGTTGAACTGATTGGGTAGCTTTACTTGGACAGAGGAAAAATAAGACCTTTTTAAAATGTTTTAAGACCTACAACATAATATTTCAGTATATTTAAGACTTTAAAGGTTTTTTGCTTTTGAAATTCAAGAAATTTTAAGACTTTAAGACCCCATAGACACCCTGTGATTGAAATCTCTTTAATCTGCTCAGATTAGAAATTGCACTTTTTCCAACTTGCTGTACAAAAATGTACTTAACCGTGACTTCAAAACAGATACAGTGCTCAGCGTATACAAGTACACCGCTCACAAATCTATCTTTTAAACTAATATTTTTAATAGGAAGCTATACAATATTAAATTTCTGGATATACATTAGTCGGTACTGAAGCCAAATCTGACGCTTATCTAACAAAATAACTTGCGATAACGGCCCCAAAACTAGTAAACCCAAATATATATATGTTATGGAAAAATATTAAATACAAATTTAAAGAGAGGAAAAATCAAGAGAAGCAAAAACATTGAAAAATTTAGTTGAAATTTTGTAGGTTGTAATTTTTTTTTACAATATTTTGCTTGAATTTAATTGTATTATCTTTCAATTTCTAAATATGTTTGGTGACTAAAATATTATTTTAATAAATATATCTGTTTAATAAATCTGTTTTGTTTAAATTCCCCAAAATACATAGCCTATATTCACTTATAAATGGATAAAAATATTCATTTTCAAAATGGGATGTACTCAGTTATGATGAGCACTGTTTGTATTGAATACTTTTGAGTAAAATTGCATCCTTATTAAATCGTATTACACTGACCAGAAGTCAACCAGCAGAATAGGACTTCTCCAACACTTACCTGAGAACATCAGAGGTCTGATTGGAGTCCAGAGGGTGAGAGTGTTTGCTGTGCAAAAGTTCATCCGATTGCACTGAAGACACATGGAGGTGTAGAGAGGCCTGGGAGAGAGGCGAGAAGAAATGTTCAGTTGACAGACTCCATTAATCTACACCCACCCAAAACAAGCTACAAAGCCGAGCGTTTCCTCTCATTGTCAAGGCCTGTTATGAATTAAATTGACAAGCTCATGAACAAGTAAACAAGATGCCAGAAACGTTCATACCCCCGTTTACAATTTCCTTTATTAGGGAACATTTTTCTCCCGACTTCTTAATTGTGTACAAGAGTCAGCAATAAGTGAGCAGCTGCTTATCAAATCAAATGCTTTGCCTTAATAATTCATGTCAACACATTTTGTGAGCTCAGTTCCATCCATATATATCGGCCTGTTTTCTCTCCTCCTCTTCTATAAACACACACCAACAGCAGTCTGGCCCAATCCCTGCTTACTGAATTATTAAAAATCCCCCATTGCAGGATTCTCTATAAATGCTGCATGAGGAGGAATCAGAAGGTCATGTGACCTGAACAAAGCATGACAGGTAGATGGGTGCAGTATCACAAGGAGGCGATCCTCTGCCTTCAAGTCAAGAACAGCATAACCATTGTGGCCCCAAAATTGTTGGGCAAATCACTTTGCATATAGTTCACACAAAACACTATAGTTAACTACAACTCTGAAGTTTTCATAAATCATGAAAGCCTCCACATCTACAACACAGATAAACAAATTCATTGGAGTCCCTTTAAGAACAAATGTTTCTAGCTGTTTAATGACAAAAACACCATCGATCAGGATCAGAATCCATCTGAATTTAAACAGCCTGCACATTTAAAGCAGCGCAATACAAAACGGTGCACATTAATAAAAGATTGTATGTAAATACAGTTATTTTTTACTGTGGACTGGCTTGATGCCATTTAAAAATGATGTTTTGCAGTTTTAGTGTTTGCTTACAAAACTGAACCATGTTTTGCTAAAGATACGAGATGAAATCTAAAGAATTTCTGCAAGGAGTAGTTTGTTACCTTTAAGAAAAGGGGACACTGGTTCTGTGCCTGAGGACACGCAGACCAGAACCAGTCAGGCAGTGGACCTGCTTTTGCTGTGGACACAAAATAGCCCAGAGCTAATGGCTGCTGGAGGATATTGGGAGCTTCTTCGTGAGACTCCATGCGGTCTGTACTTTGACCCTGAAAAAAGATGAAAGATATGGAGATTAGTTTGAAACAAAAATAAAAAGCTATAGCCAACTGTAAGAGCCATAATTTGAACCATTATTATTTATGCATAGAGTGCTAAAACACATGTAAAATAAACATATGTTTTAGTTTGTGTACATGTGTTGATCCTTCCCCCATTTGTTTGTGATAGTTTGCTCCACTTATTATTGGCCTTTTTAAAATTATTATAGGTGCACCTTTGGTGAGGAAAAACAAGTTAATTAAAAAAAAAGATTTTTTAGTATTTTTTATTACTGTTTTTTGGAGTTATACATTTATTCTGCAAGAGCAACCAGTAAACCTTTGAAACCTGAATAAAATCCAAGTGAATTATTTGCTTGACTGATTCTGAAGATGACGGAATTTACACCAACAATTATTCAATTCAATTCATCTTTATTTGTATAGCGCTTTTACAATGTAGATTGTGTCAATGCAACTTCACATAGAATATATTAGTGAATTGAGACAGTGTAGTTCGGTTTTCAGAGTTTAAGTTCAGTTTAGATTAGTTCAGTTCAATGTGTTTTAATATTCACTACTGAGAGAATCTAAACATTAAAATCACTCAAGAGTAACTCTTTTATTCTAACAAATCATTTTTACATTAGAAGCCTAATAATTAAGGTTGATGTGATTTCAATAGACAGCTTCTTAAGAGGAAAATTTGCTGATGTTTTCTCTTTATTAGTCACGTATAAACTGGTCTCTGTTACCTTGCTCCCGTCTCCTCCATGTGGGTACTGGGATCCGGGTGAGTGGACTGGTGATGTGGTGGGTGAGGCAGGGAGGATGTTTATGATATCTGGATCAACCAGGTCATTCTCCTGCTCCAGTAGGTCAAAGATTCCTCCCATTGGATCTGATCCATCTGGAGATGAGACAAGGATTTAGTGTCATTTATTTTACGTTGTATTTACATGCAATATTAAATGAGGTGGTTTATAATGCAGGCCCTCCCAGTAAGTAAAAACGCAGGCAAAATAGGGTCTCTCTCACCATTGCCAGGATTGAAGGCAATGTCAATGTTCTCGTGTGTGTAGTTGGAGCTGTTGACTTGCACAAAGGCAGAGGTGGGGAACACCAGGATGTGTGTGCAAGACGTGTCCTGCGGCGTGCTCAGCTGAGACGTCTGCATGTTTAGAGTTGTACTACGACCAAATACCGAGCCTGTTGATACGGAGTCTGAAAAATAAACGAGAGAGATTTAAAAAAATAATAAAAGGAAACATTCTGACAGGCCAAAATATGATTGAGTAGTCATGGGCATAAGCACCATTTCAAGCGATTCATTCCCTTTAGTGAATCAGGTTTGATTGAAATTAGCTTAAAATGCACAACACATTTTATTTCACTGCACAGGCATCCTTGTATAAGCAGCTGCCCCTCTGAAACCTCTGTGAGTGATGGGCAAAATCCATCAGATGCAATACATCTTGATACCATGACAGAATGAAAAGCTTTCGTCAAATAAAGCCATCGATCTTCAGTATCATCACACCAGCATGGGAATCAATAGAAGTGTGGAAAAGTGTTTTATGAGATCGAGACACACACACACAGGAGTGTATATCAGATAGGGGACAGCAGACACATGCGTTATGACACACTGAGGCCATCATTCACAGCAAAAAGACTCATGACTACAGCAGTGTAGGGTTGTATTTTAAAGCTGAAATTTGTAGTATTCTGCTTTAACATTTGCATTTTAATAACAATTCTGATGTGTTTGGGAAACCTGTTTGGTAACAGGCAGAATTTTCACAATATTTTTTGTGGTACCTATAAAGCAGAAGTCAACCATATACACCAATTACAGATAATGCATGAAAAAGTAGCTATAAAAATAAAGACAGAACATGCACACCATACGGAGAGAAACAGGAAGTGTGATTCTACCTGGCATGATGACAAATGAGCCCTGGGGTTCCATGGCAACCAGGCAGGCGCTAAGAATGCTGGGAGTGTCAGATGCTGAGATCCCGCACAGCTTACAGTTCTCCTTCAGCCTCCGAGACACCGACTGCAGATTCCGTCTGCTCAGTAAAATACTCCAGTCTGAGAGAGAGGAAGAGAAAAACCATAAATTCATTCCCGGTGGGCAAAACTCCCCATGTTTGCACTGCAGTGTTAATAAATCTTGTGAATTTAAATATGCATTATAAAACTGATTCATTCTGGTCCAGGATGATGATAGGTGTGCTGGCTGGAAGGACGCCACTTAATGAATTCTTAATAAAACTACACCTTAATTTATAAACATTAGTAAATCCATGCAGCAACCACTATAAAAGAGGAATTAGCAACTCAAAGCCAAGCTGTATTGGGCATAATGTAAAAGCGTTTACACGACCATTACCTCGCAACTCTCCATGCCCTATCCGTCCAAGCCGGCCAATCACAACTCTCCATGGCAACGATGTCATTTGAACCAAACCCAAACACCAATCCCAAAGCTTCTGCAGACCCATCTTCCGTGCAGATCCCTTTTTCCTTCTTGCTCTGAGACCACAAAAAACAGAAAACTGTCAAAACCTCTGAGATGAAGCAAGTTTTACACTTTTACTTGTCACAACTATGGTTGCGATAACGGTTGTAAAACCTGACACTTTTCCTGGAGTGTGTGGAGTGAATAATTAATCCTAGTTAATGTCTAAAAATGCAGAAAGGTGTAATTCACCTGTTGGGTACATCTACGCTGATGATACAGGTTTCCAGCAGCTCCCCGTACAGGTCCGTGCAAGTGGCCAAGAGCCATCTTTGATCATGTGACAGGCAGTAGCCAACAAACAGGACGTTATACTTCTGAGACGCCTCTCCGAAAGTCTCGCCCAGCTCCGTTTGCTTGTCTTTCGTCGGGGCCAGGATGAAGGGTGGCGTGTACAATCGCAGACACTCTGGTCTCTGTGTCAAGAAAGTCAAATGTTAAAGAAAAATAAGGTGAGAGAACTTAACAGCAAAGGCCAGAGTACAAATGTGAGGGGATAATGTCGAACCGTCAGACCTCCGACTAATGGTGGTCGTACCCGGGCACATGCCAACATAACCTTTACCTCTTTTATGGAATCAATAAACCCCACCGAGTAGTCACATCTCTTTTAAGAGTGGGGAAGGAAGTGGGGTGGGAAAAACAGCGCTAGTGAGCGGAGCGAGAAAATTGGATTCTACAAATAGCTTGGTGAAGAAAGGAGAGCAAGTGGAGCTTTCGGATTCCTCTGCCAAAACATGCAAGCCGGATCCCATTAGGGAGGTCTCACAGAGCTGCCCAAGCAGATAATAGAAAGAGAACTGTTGGGTTGTGCGAGTCCCCTTTGGTTTTGTTCCAGGACAGGGAGGTCAGTGTAACAGTCTCCACACGTCACCGAGTTCTCATACAGCACTGAGAGCCGTTAAAGAGCCTGAATGGGTTGCAGGTACAAGAGCTCTAAGGAGGGGTCAGAAGCATAGGCTTCTGGGATCCTCAAATCAGAGTGTTCATTTTGACACTGTTGGCACTTGGGACTGGCACTTTAACATGGCAGATTGACAGACAGAGCTTTACCAATGTATATCATGAAATGTAGCACACTGTCTGAACTATTCAAGTGCTTCTAAATATCTCACTCACATCTGGGTTCCTGAGCGAGGTGTCGAGGGCAAGGCCTGGGCCGAAACCTGTCAATGACTTCACATTGGTGGAGGTTGGGAGGGGTCTTCTGCACTGGGTGAAGACGGAGAAGGCCAGAGACTTGAGGTGCTGGGCGTAAAGGTGCCTCTCTTCACTCCTCACAGGCTGGAGCAGGTACTGACAGGGGACGATCTAAAAACACAGAAAACATTTATACAGCTGTCTTTATATCTTATGGCTTCAAAACACACTTGGAGGTTATGGGAGACATCAAGTCACACTACAACAGTGGTTCTCAGCCTAGCCTACTGTCACAGCATTTCTAGTCCCAACACTATGATTGTTTTGTCAATTTTGTCATTCAAGTGATTTTGCTCCCCCAGTTGAGAACCACTGTACCAGACTTGACTTCCATTCACAGTACACACAAACATCAAAACTGAAATATTGCATTGGGTATAAGATCTACAAAGACTGTTTTCACACGATGTCATTGATGATGCGTGAAATTCAGATGGAGGGCAGGAAGTGATTTTTCTACATAGGAATCGCTATCAGAACATCACAATATTTCTGTTTTATGTTGTTTGTAATTGTTTAAATCGGCAAAAAAATGAAATGCCAAACCGCTTTAGACTCTTTAGACTCCAAAAGTTTTAGCTCATAAAGGGGGGAATGTTATAAACATTTATTCAATACATCCATATGTACAAACTTTAAACATGATAATTCGTTTGACAGCACCAATAAAGATGATATACAAGCCTAGCTATGTGTATAAATTTGTTAATGTGTTATATAAAAATCAGAATCAAACAACACCACACTTATCCAAAATCCAGAATATAAATAATGTACCCTGCCATGTAATTGCTGCAATGAAATCTCTGTCTTGTTTTGCAATAATCCAAGTCTTTAGTGGCGTTTTGGCAGAATAAACAACTGTTACGTGAACATCGAGATGTGCAGCAGCGATGAATGTTGATGGTAAGTTCATCGACAGAACAAAAAAGAAATGCAAGCCTTGCGACAAAACTTGACGGTTATTATCATGGGGCACTTTTCCCCTGTACAAAAATAAATAAAAATGTAGACTATGCGACATGCTTTTGTACTCTTTCATCTGTTATTTTGTGATATCTGGAAGATATCGGCATGGGGAAAAAGTATAGTAATTTATAATAAACACGTTTTTTTAACCACATAGTAAAGTGTATAATGTGTACAACTCTTTGTTAATGAATGCTACAGAATACTGTAGCATAGTAAACTGTTTAACTGTAATAAATACTGTTACGCTAGTGTAAACTGTGGTGCATTATGATTATAGCAAAGAAAAAACTGAAGCCTATTGAATAATTTGTTTATTACTACAGTTGTGTTGTACCACAGCAACAATATAATTACTACGAGAGTTTAATTCAAGTAATTATCTATAATATGCTTCCAAACACTGTAGTATTTACTATAGTATTTTCATGTAACGTAATTATACAGTATCTACCGCCTCGATGACAGGAAAACTTATTTTAGTTCAGTAGAAAACTCAGCCCTCTTCATGATATTCGGATCATACCCAACATTTGTGTTTATTTTCTATATATTTTCTTTATATCTCCTTTGAAAAATGGTATAAATCGCAAAAATACGGACTTTCCTCAATGTCTCCTATTCAGTTTTTTACTTCCTGCCCTCCATCTGAATTGTGCTCGTCATCAGAACCACGTGATTAAAACAACCTATAGAGGATGTCGTGCATCAAGTAAAATATATATCTACCTGTACAAAGACAGAGTTGCGGATATGAGCTGGAAGGGCCTGCAGCATCTCCAGGTAGCAGCGGAGGAGTCCCAGTGTCCACTTGCTTGATTGTGACGTTCCTGGCTCTGCCTCCTCATATGAGAAGGGGTCCACGATATAGATCATGATTGCAGGTGGGTACGTGATGGCATGAGAATCCCCGTCTGTAGGAACTCCAACCTTTTCTCTCTCCATAGTGCTGAAGAAAGTGTGAAAAAAATATGTTGTTAGCACAAAACCTGATAAGACGGAGTATCTTAACACTCTTACATGTTACATCACAACCTAACAGGATACATAATGGTACTATTGAGACAGGAAAAGGCAACAAATACATTGTGTACCTCTCTGGTGGTTCAGATGGCCCCTGAGTCTGGCTGTTGACGGCTGAATTGTCTCCAGAGAGGCTCGAGTTCTGGGTGACAGCCTGCTGGCCCAGAGCCCCAGACTGGGAGCTGTTACCTTGGACTCCCATGCTTCCAAAGGGAGGGAACGAGCTGGGCTTGGCAGACTGGATGCTGCTGCCCTGTGGGCCTGAGGAGGAGGAGGGAGTGTTATTGGTGCTGCCTGGCAGGCCTGAGCCACTGTTGCTGGCAGCACTGTTGTTGTTGTTGTTGTTGAGGGCGGAGCCTCCAGAGGCCACTGAGGTTTGGGAGTTGGAGGAGGCGGAGCCTGAGGATTGCGAAGATGACGATTGGGTGGAAGAAGGGACAGGCGTTGGCTGAATAAGGAGAGAGCTGTCTAATGGCTGTGTAGCGAGGTATGGAGCTGAAGAAAAACAGACAAGAAAAAGATTAGCGGGACAAATAATGCTTGATATGTTTCCATGACATCCAAGATGACTGAGAGTGAGAGAGAGAGAGTGAGAGAGAGAGAGAGAGAGAGAGAGAGAGAGAGAGAGAGAGAGAGAGAGAGAGAGAGTGAGAGAGAAAGCGAGAGAGAGAGGGGTCTTACCGAGGTCATGCCTGCAGACTTGGGCAAACAGCTTAAGTTTGGCAAACGCGTCACTGCTGCCACTAGCTGCTTTCAGGAACCAATCATTGACCGGCTGTTCTGAGAGCTTCTTGGCAGCAGCTCCACCCACCCTAACAATGCCATCAGCATGCACTTTGGAGATTGGTCGATGTTGACCCAGCTTACAAGACTGTTGGGCAGAAACAGAAAGAGACCATTCAGATAGCAGCTCGGGTGAGGCAGGTAATGTTGAAATGGGACAGAGGACCTATTTTGGAACATCAATTTAATAGTCCTTCATAGTCACTCGACGTTTTGAGAGTACGCTTGATAATTATGGGTAACAAATGCACATCATACATAGTTTGTCAAGATAAATTTAGACTATTTTTTTAAATGTACTGAAAAATCTCCCTTCTGTGGGGGAAAGAAAATGGTTTTATGGTTTGAATTTATAGTGTTTATAAAGCTTATTTTAACACAAGGGTAGGTGTAACTGTATTTAACTTGATTCACAAGTCACCAACACCTGCAAGTTTCATTTGCTTTGGTTGTACACCAGCAAGATGTTTGTTATACTTGACAATATACTAATGAATTAGATGTCTCGCACATTTGCATATTTTATTTTCTTCTGCATCAATTAGTCTGACAGCGTGAGAGAGTATTTCCTGTGAGCATTTAAGTAATGATTGATGAACGAACTCTCTCACCTCATAGACCGCTGTCAACTCTCTGAAGAAACTCTTGGCTCCAGTGAGGAGAGAATCGCTGTCCGGGCAGAGGACCAGATATCCTACATCTCTCTGAGAGCCAAAGGGATCCAGCAGTAGCTTTTCCCAATACGGCAGGCCAAAGGGAGACAGCACCACAAAGTCATACTCATACCCAACCAGGAAGGTAGGAATGGGCAGAGGCTCCGGAGACTCGTCAGTGCCTGGAAAGGAACAAGGAAGGAATCAGAGTGAGAGGAGAGAGATGTCAAGGATCCCCTGGCATCAATTTGAAAGTCTACTAACAACCTTGTCATGAACATTTCCCCTCCAAAAATTGTGATGGCATTTTTAGTGTTTTGAGTGGCTTGTTACTTACCGTAAGACCCTCTTCCAGCCATTTTGTGAAACTGCTGCCATGTGAGAGGCCCCTGAACTCCCCAGGAGCGAACAGTCCTCTTCTTCTGGATAGCATCCTGAAGAACAGGTTGGAGAGAGAGGAGAACTCTCAACACGTCCTGAGAGCACAGTGCGCTCACATCCACAGCTGGAAAGAGAGAGACAGAGAGTGAGCAAGTGAAATAAAGAATAGATACTTTCACCATCAGGTAAAACAAGCTGAACTTAGCAATGTTTACCCAAATTAATCTGTAAAAAAAATAAGCAGGGTCAATTTCGACCAAAGGCAGACATGGCTACTTTTCTGTAATGTAATACCTACCACGTTATTTGATTATGACTGTAATAATCAGCCTAATGAATGGGTTAGTTTGTATTGTAAAAAGAACTGTGTGTGAAATGGCAAACATGCTGCAATCTCTCACCACTACGTTTGGCCCAATGATGCAAACACGTGCTCTTCACTAACACCTCGTCCACTTTCCCACCGGACATGTTGTCCATGAACTGCCGCCCGTGTTCTAGAGCCAGGTAACAGTCATTGTGGAAGTCTCTCTCTTCTACACGCACGCATGGTGGTACAGTGGTGCCCCCTGGCCCTTGGGAAGACAGTCCCTCAGGGTCCAATGCCAGGATCGGAGAGAAGGGATTAGTGCACTGATCCTGCAGGAGAGAGATAAGCTCGTCCGGGACTCGATCCTTGCCTCCGCCCCCTGTCTTCTCCAGTGACATGCACCGTAAAGCCTCAAAGCGCTTCTCCGCCTCCTGGCTCACATCCGAACCCCGTCCGATGATATCCAGCTCATCTTCCAGGAAAAGGCCAGAGCCATTACCGTAACGCCGATTGACTACAGCACTGAAGCCGCATCCGCAGGGATACTGGGCCTCCATGTTTGGATCGTTGATGTAGATGCCCACATCGGCACCTTTGATGTTCATGTTGCATACGCAGATGCAGCAGCTGTCGAAGTTGCAGTCCTTGAACAGGTTCATGACAGACTCCGACAGGATGAGGTTGACGTATAGGCTGTGGGCTTCAGGGATGGAGGGAACCGTCGCAGGCTCTACAGAGTTGAGCGGCCTGCAGGTTGAAGGCGTCGAGGCCGGCGAGTACAGATCCGAGTTCTCATATTTGAGGGAACCTTGCACACTGGCTGGGCCTCTGGGCGTTCGAGGTGTCCGTGGGGTACGAGGGGTGGGAGCGGAGAAACGTGGCGTGGCAGGGGACGGGAGGATGCTCGTGCCACTGTTGCTGGGTGGGGCGCTGTTAGACAAAAATGGTGTATGGGTTTGAGGGGTGTACGTCTGGATATAATCTTGCTCCATGGCATTGTTTTCACTAGAGTGAAGAAAGCAGAACAGACAAGAGACGTTATTTAGGACATTAAGTCAAGTCATTGAACAAATAAGCAACATTTAAAAAGGCTTTTGTCAATCCTATTGTCACTAACATAACTGATTGGTAAATCTAACACAGTGGATGGATATTAGAAGCTGCAGTACTGTACTTGTATCCTAAGAAGACCTCCAGGGGGAGGGAGGGAGAAACTATTTTTAGACAGACAGTCCAACAGGCAGCTGTGCAAGAAATGAAAGCACAGCTTGTGCCACATGGACCATGCGTGTATGTGTGTGTGTGTATGTGAGAATGCAGAGTGTGGCTCCCGGTGGCCTTTAAAAACAGGCAGGCGTTTGAAGGTCCCCCATTTGAAGACGTGGCCCTCTCCCCCAGCTGCTGTGGGTTATAAAAGAAGCCTAACCAGCTCATAAAGGGCTTTTGGACTGACTTAAACAAACGTGGACTTTACAACCAGACTTATCTCCCTGTCATCGACTATTCACAACACCCTCCCCTTTCTCTCAATTTTACCTAATTCCTACCAACATCAAATATTTTTTCCAAGAACACAGAGTTCTTTTTGCTTTCTAAAACTAACGAATGACAAGAACTTTATTAGATTATTTTTTCATGGTGGAGTATGGCAAGACAATGCATTTAAGCAGTGTAACTCAAGCCCAACTTTAGCCTTATGCAATAAAAGCCAGTAGCTGAAGTTTACCCAGACACAGGTGCATAACATCACATGAAAAAGCAATCCAAATGACAAGATTATGAATAACACAGCATGAATAACAATCAAATGTGGCCACCAGAGCAAACGCCAGCTATTCAAATAAACCAGTCCATGAGAAACACAGCATGGCTTAAGTGTGGACACTGAAGAAGCTCTGAGATAAGCACCTCTAAATAGAATAAAATAAAGGGACAGCGGCAGCAGATGGATTTGACAGGCTAATTATCAGTGTGTTAACACCTGTTCCTCGCTTTCATTCTCTATAAGAACAAGGGATGTGTGGGTGTAACTGACTGCACAGAATATTAGATCATACTTACAGTTCTCACTGAAAATAATGTCTGGGTCAAAAATTATAGCAGGATTTGATGACCTTTAATATAACAGCTTATTTTTTTCTGCATGATAACCATTTTGCAAGGATTTTATTTTCAGATTGCTGGCTATGTTATATTAGTCATTTGGCAGGGGTTTAGTGAATTTGTGCGTCACTCCAAATATAAAACTCACCCATCCTTGCTGAAAATGGTCATAGCAGGTACAGAATTAAGTAGCTCCAGTTTTCCCACTGTCCAGCTGGGCCTGTAAACACACTCATCAGGCAGTTTGATAGGGGGCAGGCACTGACTGGGCAATGACTTCAGCGGGGCAAACATTGAACACCCCACAAATGGCTGACACAATTCAGGCTTGTACACAAACGAGAAGTCCTAAAAAAGAAACAACATTTAATTTGCTATAGATTAAGCAATGTAAATGGATAAATGCACACAATAAAAATTTCAACATGCCTACAGATCATAGAAAAAAAATTATGCTTTTCGCAAGTTTTTACTTAAAACAAGGACAACTTGATGAGTTTCACAAATTTAGGACATGAATCATGTAGCATCCCACCTTGATTTCAGAAGGTTTGGGGCTGCAGAAGCTCTCCTCCACCTCGATTTTAAATGGGCCACCCAGAGCAGCGGGGCCATCTAGAGTGTTGAGGCCAGAGCCAGGCTCCATACAACCATCTTTACTGCCCATGTTCATGGGGGAGTAACCCATGAAGTGTTGCTCTAGGGACGGAGGCGTAGGGAACATCTGGTGAAGATCAGCTGTGCCTGAGGTAGAGGACAACCAGAGAGAAAGATGACATGTAAGTGAAAGGACAGAAGGACGATACATGGCAGTATATCCACAAGTATTTTACAAACCTACTTCCTCCATTAATTTCAACAAAATATGTGATGTTTTACATATAAAACATTATCCTTGTAGAATACTAACATACAGTTCCCACTTAAAGAAATATGTACATGGTGTCTGTTTCACTGCATGCAACCTGAAAGTTGTCACAGTGGCCAGCAGGGAGCAGTATACAGAGTCTGAATGATGAAGCAAAACCTGTGTATTTATAGAGACCGAGACTGTGCTCACTTATACAGGAGACAGGGTCCAATGTGGCTGGCTTTGTCTCCTTGCTGCCAAACTTCTCATCTGCTCCATTTAAAGCTCTCCGTGCTCCAGGCTATGGAGAAACACACAAATTAGCCAAAAAATCAGGACTACGATTTCATTCAAATTGCAGCAATTTCTGGGAGAAAATACATTTCCATTACAACATGCCCTTATTTTCCAATAGCAAAGCGATTGTAATTTTTTAACAGTAATTATTTTGATTGCATATTGATAATATTTCAATTTCTAATTATGTATGGAAATCAACTCTTAGGCCTTGCGTCAGATTGCGTGAAAATAAGTTCTGCTGGTTTGGCAAATCTTCACAGTGACGCAAACTCTTCACAGGCTAAAAAAGAACGGGAAAACAGAATGACAGTTTGATGCTGACCGTTTGTTCATCCTCATCCGAGTTGAAGAGGTTGTCCAGGTCTTTGATGGAGACTGCCAGGTCTGAATCATGTATGAGGCTGGTGGAAGCAGCTCGGTTATGGGCCGCAGCCCGCTGAGCATCTGAGAGAGAGAAAGAAAGAGAAAGAGAGAGGGAGAGTTTAACGCACAGGCCCATTCTCCAGCTTTATCTAGCGTAACCACAGCTTGAACTTGAGACCACATCAGGACAAGCCCTTTCCCTCCCTCAGCGAACACATTTAACCTTTATGGGCAACAATACACTAAACTGACCCAGGCTGTCAACTGGGAAACTATTTCAAATGAAATAAATGGACTCAGGGTTTGAGAGGGGTTTGTGAGAAAGTCACTGGAGTGTAACAGGACAATTCTTACCATCAGATAGCGCAGCATTGCCATCTTCTCCCTGTAAGAAAGAAAAACAAAACAGGAAATGTTAAAAAAGCAATAACAGAGAGACACAAAGATTTGTGAGATTAGACAAGCAGAGTATGTTTTGACACACATCAATAGTGAATGAGCTTGGAAAAACCAAAATACATTTACAATAAAAATACAATGTACTCAGACACTTTCAACATTTCACACAACACTTCTCACATTATCAGTTCATTCACTATGGTAAAAAAAAACTAACAAAATAAAACCATAAGAACTCGTAGTCAAACTGTGCCAGAAAAAAAATCATATTAATAATGTCAAGACAACTGTGAAAGAAAGCTACAATATGTAATTGATTACATTCAAACAAAAATGATCCAGACAACGTAGGGCTGGGCGGTAAAATCAGTATCTATATTTATTGACCGAACACCATTGTCGATATCAAAAAGATTGGGTATGTAGTTTCGGTAGGAAGTGCTATAGTTTTATTAAAATGTGGCTGTTGAACGTGACCCTGGAAGCAGTGCCAAGAAGCTTACAGTGTCAGTTTGTCATTTCCAATAGAGGCACACAACTTGCACGACACGCATATGGGAGCGACACCAACATGTGAACCGCGTGCATTTTCCAGCTGTACCTAGTTCAAATAGTTAACTTTTCTAAATGCCATGAGCGCAGCGTGATTCATGCAAGTAAAACGAATCAATTTGCTTCACACTTTGTATGGAATATACATATTTCAGTAATAACGACAGACTAATTACCTCAGACAAACATAGAGCACCCAAACACTGCAGCGGTGTTTACTTTGCTCCATAAAGTTGCATCGGAGCTGCAGCAATGATTGCCTGTTTGTCATACTCTAAAAAAATGGTTGATGGCCACCTAGTTACGAAAGACACCAGGGGAGCGCGAGTGCAAAGTCCATTGTAAACGGTCAACATGCACTTGTCACTTCAGGTCAGAATAACAACACATGTGAAAACGAATGCCATATAGAAGCAATGAGGAGATTGTAAATAAAAAAAAGATGTTACCATAATTTGTTTTGTTGACAGAGTTTGAGGTTTACTGTATTGTTATTATTCACACATTTAAATATTTTTGTTTTTGACTATTAAAACTATTTGCCTTAGTAATGTTGGTAAATTAAAGTGGTTAAATAAAAAAATCGTAATATTGTATTATGTATAATACAATTGTATAATGTATTGTTAAAAAATATTCAATAATTATTGATATCTAATGATTTAAAACATTATATTGTGACAGGCATGGGACGATAACCGGTTTCAAGGTTCACTGTGGTTTTAAAACCGCCAAAACTTTGTTATACCGTTTCCTTTGATATATACAAGTTTATTTGTTTTTTTTTATCATTTACATGTTTCTTACAACTACTTTATTTAGTTGTTTAGGGCAACAGTATCTCCAGCTGAAAAGGACCCTTCATTGTTCCAAAATATTTCAAATAGTTTCTTAATTTAGTTTCTTAAAGTAAAATATATTGTGTTCAGTGATGAATTTTTTTCCCCCGACATTTTGAAACAACATATTTTAGAACAGTAATTACAACACTGTAAAACCGTGACATTTTTATTCAGGGTTATCATACTGTCAGAATCTTATAACGGCCTATGCCTGTATCGTGATAACTGTTTTTGCAATATCGCCCAGCCCTAAGACAATGGTTATACAAATACTTTCTAAATACATTGACACATGAAAACCAATTTAGGATTAGCTTTTTGTTAACCCAAAAATTATTGTGATTACATCAATGTATTTAAGTTGATGTTTAATCTAGTGATGCAGCGATACCATTTTTTTGGAACCGATCCGATCTCGATATCAAAATTCTGAGTATCGATCGATACCAATCCGATCCTGTGCCGTTTTTTTTTTGTACCCCCCAAGTAGGGACCGATTAATGGTATCAGTTAAACGATTAAAAAATATTGTTTTATATATTTTTAAAGTTTGGCTGCATAAGGGGCTGATCACAGCGAACGCGCTTTTTGCGTTGAGACTGAGAGGTGCATTTTTTGAATGGTTTACTAACGTTTTGCCGTTGCACTCTATGTGCACTCGAGTGGAAAAAGCATGCTACCTCAGTCGCATCTTTTTCATTCTTCAATCAAATGAAAGCAGAGGCGGGGTCTTCTTTGAGGTGACAGCAGTGTTTGTGTTGTCAAGACGACTACGGCAAGCTTTTAATGATGGAGGAGAGACTTGTGGTCGCTATTTAAAGTCATTCAAAGCTGTATGAATTTAGAAATCTTGAATATCATAATGCTTTTAAAAATTACAGTTATAACAACATTGACAGCAACACTCGCGCACAATACGGCTCAGCTGATTCAGTCGTTTCCTAGTGACATAAAAAAAGAGCACTGCGCTCCTTTTTTTCTTGTCATCAATAAAGGCAGCTCAGTGCGCCTTTGGAATGGAAAAACGCGTGCAATAACAGTAACATGCAACCACACGTGCCTACAGATGTATTTTGTCAAAGAAGCAAAATAAAAGAAGGATATTTCTGGTCACAGTTTGACACAGACGAGTTGACAAACCAGCGCTGACGCTGATTGGCTCTGTGTTGTCTGGAGCAGCATCATAAACTCAATAAATAGACTATTGATGATTTAGTGTTCAACCAACAAACAAACCTTTTTTCCATTTGGAAAATTACAGTTATTAATAGTTCTTACATAATATGAATTTTTAAATAGCCTACATAGCCTAATCTACCAATCAAACAAATCCAAAGTTTTTCTTGTTTTTTGCATAATGAACTTTGCACCAAAATGAGGCTTTCATTTTACAGCTTAAAAAACATGTATGCAAATTAATGCAATATCATATGTAAACAACAAAACTGTTATATGCTATGTAGTAGCCAATAATTTACAAAAAGTCAACATAGAGCCTTTAGGTTCATTGTCATTGTCTTTCATTACATGCAGCGCGTGCACACATGAACCGTGAGTGAGACAGAGGAAATAAGTCATAATAATAATTAAGATATAATCTTTAAACTAATGAATTCTATTAAAAATGTTGACAGAGGTTTTGTAATATAATACGATAATTAAATGCATAATTTCCGTGGAGCGATCTATTTGAGGTAGCCCAATATTTTTATTTGACGGAAGAAAAAAACATGATTGGACAAAGAGCCTATTCCGGTTCTTAAAAAGGATTCAGTCAGCGTTTTCGTTTTGTAATCTAAATTTGTCATTTAAGTGAAAAAGATCTAGAGCAGGATTTATTTTTCTTTTTGTTTAGTGTTTTCTGTTTGTCTATGCTGCTGAAAACACTGCAGGAGCGTGAAAATGCTCTGTTATGTTCTGTATGCTGCTGTTCGCATGTTTAAATAAATCAGTACTTTAAAATGCAATATTTAATCTTTCACACAAAATAGTACCAAAAATTTAAAAAAAAAAAATAATATTTTAATATTAATCTGTTAACGGTTAACATTCGGTTAACGTGCGGTGGTTGCCGGTTGACAAAATTAACCAAAATGAGC
Organism: Danio aesculapii; assembly: GCF_903798145.1. Lineage (NCBI taxonomy): Eukaryota > Metazoa > Chordata > Actinopteri > Cypriniformes > Danionidae > Danio > Danio aesculapii. The sequence goes on from NC_079444.1 coordinate 27,994,040, forward strand.
AGTTTCTATAGCTCTGGTGCTTAACTCAAATATTATATCTTCTTTAGTAAAAAAAAAAATAACAGACCTATAGGTATACATGACAGACAGCACAATCTAACAAAACATGCTTGCTGTAAACTAGGCTACATTATTTGAGCATTCGTTGTGATATTGTCCTTTCCTTTTTAATATTAGGATTTTTCTTTGAAATCTGCAATAGGCTACTATTGACATCATTGGTAAAATAATCAGCCTTTTATTAAATTTATAAAATTTTTTAAATTAAAGCCAGATATTTCCTGCAGGTTTGGTGCAGACTAAATTAAACCGTCTGAGGCCAGTTTTACTTAATAATGCCTCTCCAAATCTCGCGGTGAGTGAGACAGAGAAAGTTCAAAACAAGGTCCGCTTATATGCTACAGCGCCAAAACACAAACTGGTCTGTTAAATTAAATATTAATATATAAAATTACAGTGAAATATTTAGTTTCAGAGTAGACGATATAAGGCTAAATCATTTTCTGTTAATGACAATCCATATTGCACCCGACAGTTTCACTTTTATTAATTTAATCAACTACTTTGACCACAATGGGCCAGGTTTTAAAACTATTCGCTTGGAAGAATAAACTCAGTCTGAAGGATGGGATAACAAACTCATTGTGAAAATAATGTTCCGGTGCGGCGCACGTCGCCGGCACGTGAATGAAAGCGATCGATGTATCGGAGACAAAGCGTGCAGCGCTCCGGTATCTGCAGACATTTGCAAAACAGCAGCTTAAATGGAAGAAATAAGTGTGTTGAGGATCTGTCCAATGTATTATTGAGGCTTTTCTAATTAAACATTTCAGGTAGGCCTACTTTGTGCGTGAAGAGCAGGTAATAACCCTCTCTCCAGTATTGTGAATGCAATCTGACCTAACAGACACAGTGCAACATGATGTAGAAACAGCAATGAAATGAACTCCTGCTGCAGGTCAAAATGAACTTATTTAATGCAAAACTAAATGCATTTCTCCACTAATTATTTCAACTAAAAGGAACAAATAGTCTTGGAGAAAGTTTTTATAACATATAAAATAATATTTTATAAATATTTTATAATATTTATAATATAATAGGGCTTCTTCATGGCTTAGTTGGCTAATAACACAGAATATAGCGCATGCACAAGATCGGATTTGGATTGGTACCAGCTGGCCGATACCCGATCAAGCAAAAATATGTGGTATCAAACCGATATTTGATCCAGGTATCGGGATCAGTGCATCCCAAGTTTAATCATATTTTCACTTGTATAAAAACACTCAAGGGAGGGAGAGAGTGCAGATGCATTTTTATACTTCGCCACCAAATTTTCCACACACTGCATAATAAACAACACCGATAACAGCACAAGCTAACAGGGCTGCAGTTTTCCCTCTAGAAACCCAGCCCGGACCCTTAACCTGCCCCTGATGCAACCTGCACATCCCAGAGCCACCATTACAATGCAAGCGGTACGCTATGCGGAGATTCATTACGCCGTGCATAATTTCATTACGCTGCAGGCCGTCTCTCTGCATAAAGAGTGTAATCTGTTCCTTCGTACACACACTTCACATCCTAATGACCAACTCTGTAATAAACGCCTGTACATGCAAATCACTCCGCCCCGTAATCGATAGCAGAACCCTGGGGTGGAGTACATGAGTTAAGGATGCAATTTTCTATGTAGACTATGTATTTTACAACAAAGGAAAGCCGCTGTGTGTGTTTATGTGCAACGCAGACACATATGTGTGCTGTAGGATATGAGGTTGTGTTGTACCATATGGCTCACATTACTTAAACCTCTCCTGCGACTGTGAAAGGTTACCAAAATACACAAATGACGTGTAATTCTTAGAGTACGCACCAAAAAAAGCTCTTGCAAAATGATGGAGGAACTGAGTACAGAAGGACAAAGCTGATTTTTGTTCAGCCTCCGCAGCTGCCACAAACGAGGCTAAAAGTATGTGTGAAAATCCAACAGGAATGGGAGAGACTGTCTTCGCCCCCTCTATTCAAGCTCTCTCCTCCACGTTTGGGGGTGTCAGATTCAGATCTCAGATGGGAATCTCCCATGAGCTGAAGACAGCAGACATGATGCCAGCATATTACATGCTACACTGCCAAAGGAGAATCTGCGGCATCTCAAATTCCTTTTCACAAGGAGTAGAAGCCCATCTTAAATGGCATGCCTTCAAAACCCGCTTTACTTCCGGAACTTTGAATTCCCGAACGAAACCGAAACTGGCTTGTAAAAAGTGAAAGGCACCTTTACATTTACACTACCGTTTAAAGGTTTGAGGTAGGGCTGCATGATATTAAAAATATCTGATATTGTAATATTTTAGCATTGTAATATTGTAATATTTTTATATCTGCTGTATAAAAACTATTTCAGCAGATGGCTTGAATAGCCCTATTTAGAATGAAATCATTTGATTGGAATAATCTTGTAGAGGAGTGAATCACAGAAATCACAAACGTAAAAAAAAATAAGAGGGCAGAGATAAAAGTAAAATAAGTAGTCAGATATCTTCAAGTGCTTTAATACGATACGATATTATCATGATATTTTGCTGTGATAATGATATATCACAATATCAGTGATATAGCTCAAGAAAACCATCCCCAATATATTTCATGATATTTGTAAATGAAGGGGGGGAACTTCATCAAAAACGTATAAAATGTATTTCTTTCATTAACAGCACATGTATTTTGTAGAACTGCAACATTAATGTGTTCGATCAGCCATTATAAAAAGTGCTACCTCATGTACTGTTGCCCAAGTGGTAAATGGTAGCAGTGCAAGGCTGATGAATTAATTCAGATCTTTTGTACCTTTAAATAAATATCAATATTTGACTACATCGATAATGTATCACAGGTTATCACAATAAATCAGCATACCGATATTTCATCCTGCCCCTATTATTGAATAATTATATGTAATGTAAAATGTAAACACAGTGCGTTCTTCACTGCTTATCAACTTTAATAATCTAACTCCACATTGCAGATGCTGCGATGTAACTATTTTGAATGCACACACTGCAATATCGATGCTGAAATGATATATTGTGCAGCCCTAGACTGAGGACAGTAAGATTTAAAGATTTGAACCCTTTCTTCAGAAAGCATACATTAAATAGAAAAGTATGCGGGGTCAAACTGACATCAACCTTGAAGGACCACCACTCCAAATGCGCAAATCTTTGATTGAAGATTAACACAAAAAACTTTTGCGGATTAACTTACACCGATTAACTGCTCACCTAAAAAATAACAATGTGCGCTAGCAAAATAAAACCATGTACATTTTAATTGATTTCACATCAACTCAAAAGGTTGCTGACAATTCAGCTCAAGAATAAACTACATTTTAAGCTATACTAATATAGTAAACAGTTTTTAATATTAATTGAAACAATGTTAATAATGCAATAATAATATTCCATGATCGCTAAAATCTTTCCAATGCCAAACTTAAGGATCACCTTTAGACTAGTTGGTTAACTATTGCAATAAGTTGTGCTCACCTTGTGTTTCTTTCCCGGTTCTCTCTCTAACCCAGCTTTGTCCTTCTTATCCGAGAAAGTGAACTTAACATCTCCGTCAACAAAGGCATAAGGGTCGACCTCTGGCTCGTGGTCGCCGTCTGTGATGGCTGCAGCCAGGTGCTGGTTCTGTCGCTGCAGGTACATCTGGATCCGTTCATCTGAGACCTTGAGTAGCCTTTTGGAGGCTGCCATTGACCTAGGCAGGACAAAAAAAAGATTTATAGGAGCAAACAGACTAAACTATTACAAAAGTACCCTGTATGTGCAACCATACTGCCCAGACATCAATATATCACACAGACCAATCAAGTGGGCCACATTTGAGATTAAAGATAAAATAACTGTGGATATATTAACAACATCAAAAAAATATATTAGTTGAACATGGATTTTTATTCTACCAGCTTCAAGATTACTTCATAATTGTAGTCCTATTATCCCCAGGTGTCAATTTTTATTATTTTTTTAAACACCAATAATCCGTGCTCACATGATCTCTTATCATAATTCTGCAGAGAAAAATGAGAATGATGACGAATGAAGATTAAATAAAAAGTATATAGGACTTGGGTGTCCAGATATTATCCAAAATATTTTCAAAATCATGTCACCTTGATATCTGAAGTCTCTGCTAGTCTATTGAGTCTTTGTTATTCAAGCATCCCTGCTGTTGGTTGAATGGTATGTACCAGCCACTGTCCTCTCACACAGATCAGACCACTGAGAGTGATCAAGGGAGCGACGGCACAAATTGGCACTGGCTAGAGATTAAACCCATTTTGAGGCCCCAGGGAGCATAGGGATTACACTGGGCCACAACAGCAGAATGGACACAAGAGGAAACCAGCCAAGTGCATCCTGGGATCGCACTGCATACTATTACATCTCACTTTGGCAAACAGAGACCGCTTTTTAAAACCACAGTACTGCTTCTTTTTTTTTTTTCTGATCTAAGGCAACTCCAGGCTAAAAACAAGTTTACAACGAAAATAATACAGATGCAAGTCACTTTTGAAATCTAAAATAGTTAAATGCATTTTAAACATCTTTGCATGAAGCACACATACTAAAGCAAACATTCGGAGTAAACATTTTTTGTTTCTGCAGAGAGATTTTTATTTTTTTTTTACTTAATATTATCAACAAGCATTCTTCCAGGAACACAACGGCATGGCTGAGTGATATGTGCACTTTATTTTGTCAAAACACTGCAGCTTCCTGTATTTATGAGGGGCCTAAAGTCGCTGCTTTCAATAGCTCTTATTTGCAATGGTTTGGACGAAACGTTCTACTACACTACGCTAACATTATTCACACAAATGTGTCCAAACATTCTCAGCGAGAGCCAAATATTCAGTACATCCTAGTAATATTCTTTAACAGATTCAACAAACCCCATCTCATGTTAATAGATGTGACATTATAGGCTATACCAAAAACCAAATGTTTTCATTTTATTTGGGTGCAAAGTGAACCGGCAAAGGTGATAAATGTCTGCTAAAAACATAGAACTTTAATTAATGATGTATATTAGCACAAAGTAAAGTGAAACACTGCATTTCTGGAGGAAGCAGATAAGATGCACACTTCTTCATACATGTAAACTTGTCACGGCTTACTTGGAGACTGTCATCAAACAGCACTGGCACCAGTGTCAAATGACTAGGCGTTTAAATCAAGGTGGCCACAGCTAAAGCTTCCTTTGGTGCTCTTCCAGGAAGTCTGTAGGGTATGTGCATGTCTCAAGTGTGCATATGTGGTGAATATGAACGCATCCTTACTTCACCCTTTGTTTATAATTTATTCCAACTTCAATTTGTCCACTCTTAAGCTTATTACTGCACATTTCAGCTGGATGACAAACATGTAAAGTGATCAAACCTATACTGTGACTGCAACCATCCCATTCATAATTAATGAATGTCACATTCGTAATATCTACCTTTAATTTAAAGTAATTATATACATTTTCGATAACAAGCTTTGAGGTTATTGGATTCTCTATAATGTTACATAAAGGTTTGGGATCAGGGATTTTTCTTTTAAAGAAATACTTTTATTTATTAATAATGAATTGTATTGTAATGAAACAGTAAATGTGTTTCTAATTTTCTTTTGAAGTACTTGGAAAAGAAAAGTATTTTTTTTTACACAAAATTAAGCAGAAAAACAAATAAAATGAGCATTCCTTGTGAACCAAATTAGCATATTTAAATGATTTCTGAATTATCATAGGAATCTGAGAAATTTGCTTCTGAAATAGTTACATTTTAAAACAAAATGTAAAATTGTTAGCTTTTTATTATAATATGATTTCACAATAGGGATGTAACGATTCACCTCATAATGACTCATGATTCGATTCACAATACGAATTTTACAATCTGATTTTATCATGTTTTTTTAACAAAATTATTAGAAACAAATTTAAGGTGAAGAGCCCTTTCATTTTTTCTTAAAAGCTGCATATTTTTTGTAAAAAAAAAAACATTTTCTGCCATAACCAAATTGCTATTTTAAAAACAAACCCCCTACGCCCAAAAAAACAAAAAACAAAATTGAAACTAAAGACTCATATACACATTATATTATTATTAATATACACAAACTAAAACTGTGACTGTCTGTGACAGTAGTTTCTCACTGTGCTGACGTGTCATGTGCATCACATTAGTTGTTCTGTTAGTGTAAATAAATGTCTTTTTGCAGCATTTGCACACAGTTTGTATTTTGTCTCGCGCACCTCACCGTTGTCATTTTACACTGCCGCCGGCCCACCTCTTGCTCGCTGCTGTTGTGCAGGTAAAGCGAGTTTGCGTCTGTAAATAGCACCCCCTCTGTTCAAAAGGGGTGTATCACGATTCACTCAACATTTCTACCAGTTTGAATCGTCACATATTTGAACCGATTTTCAACTGGCTCACAGTGAATCGTTACACCCCTATTTCACAATATTACTATTTTTATCTAACAAACACAGCTCTGGCAAGAATGAAACTTCTCTGAAATGAAAAATATCTTACAAATTCTAGCTTTTAAACCAAGTGTAGATCAGTGTCAGCAAGAGTTCTACAATTTTACAAAGCATATAGAAAAGCGATCTCAAAAAGTCTATCTCTGTCTTGTTTTGTATGTGTCCCTTCGGTGCAAAAACTGTTATTTAAAATCTTAACCTGCACATTTCTACTCTAAATCCCTACTTAAACCGCTCAGTGTTTGTATGCACGTGTGAGACAGACCCATAATCTCCTAGTTCAAAACAATGCTGGGTCTGCACATTAGTGAAGAATGATGTCAAAAGGGCATGTTGTGAGAGAAAGAAAACTCTACCTGGAGCAAGTGTGTGTTTTATGAGCGTGTTTGACTGTATTTCACTGCAGCCATTTCAAAACACATACTTTACAAACAGACGAGGGCGTTTGGGGTTCAGTATTGGGGGTTCTCGCTAACAAACTCCGGCTGCTGGAAATAAAAGCACTGTGAGCGGAGAGGATTAAGGGGGTCCACAGGGTACCCCCGCTCTCACTTTAGAAACAGTTACTTAGCCGTTATTACATAAGAAAAATGCACAATGCAATTCTCCTGGCTGTTTACAGGTTATGGAGAGCTCTAAATCCTAAAGATATGTACTTTCAGCACATTGCATTGTTGGAGACTTCAGGGGGATTTTAAAAGAGAATGTAATCAAAGTAAGTCTTAAAGGGAAGCTGTGAGGGGAAAACAAGATTTCTCCATATACTTTTGAAAATGCATGCAGTCGTACAGACAAAAATCATAAGGCAAAGAATCAACAGCACCTAACCTGCAGAAATGGGCTGTTCTGAAATTAGGTTATCAAGGTTATCAGTACCATAAGTACATTAGCACATGACTGCTCACATTTGCATATCAGCGACTATTCAGCATTCAATAATCTGGCCTGTCCTGATGAACTACCTCTCAGCCAATCTGAACAGAGCTCATTTACATACACAGGTCTGAAAGCACAGCCTACTGAATTCAAAGGATAAGTGGACGGGTTGAAAAGTCTATTTGTCCAACCAGTAGAAGATGGAGAAAAGGGACACTGGATCATACACTGGCCAGGGCGCCAGACTGCATTTAATACGTTTGCATTTTGCAACTTTTTCCCTCACAAGTGTGACTATATTTTGTCAGAGATTGCACTAGAGCTACTACCTATTTACCAACACAAGCAATGCAAAAGAGATATCGCTGAATGCACAATAAGCAAAACGAAACCATGTTACTAGACAACCATGCAATGTACAAATCATTTATCAGCTAAGAGTATATAAGAGAAAAGACAGCCTTATGTTGTGAGTCAGAGCAAATGCATTTCTCTGGTTGTTTGCATTACCACTGAACAGCACTGTGAGGGCCAGTCAAAAGCATGTTATAGAGTAGGGGTGCCAGATTAATCGGAAAAAAGACTGCGCTCTCGACCCTGCACACAATCTTAATTCAGCTTTTCTACGATTCAGCCAACTATATTTTCATGGTCAGGAGAAAAGCGTAAAGCCCGTCGCACAAGTCTTCACACTGTTTTATATACGTTGCTCAGCAACATGGACACCTCCAAATGGTGTTAGAAATGTAACATACTGTATTCATAAGGTATAACTCACCAAAAAATGTCATTTCTGTCTTAACGTAATGACGTATTTGTGACGCACTGTTTACTAGCCAATGTTTGTAGTTCTAAAGCGGGAAGTAGTAGTTTGTAACCTGCAAATGATGTCTACCTTGGTGAACAGAAACTGCATAGGCTGTGAACAACAGGTAATAATTTTAAAGTTGTAAATAATGTTAGTTTGTTGCAAACTGAACTCAAAGTGATGGCAGCCATGGCAGTGTGACCGAAAGTGCGCACATCAATTAAATGATCATATCGCGTTTTAGAGTTATGATTACAAGCATTTGATGTTGTGCATGAAAATAATAAATATTTTACATCTACAGAATGGTGAGAAAACTGTGATCCTGATTAAGCAAAAAAAGAAAAAGAAAAAATCATGATTCTCATTTTAGCCAGAATCATGCAACCCTATTATAGAGATTTCCAATATGAACTACATAAAAGACTGTCCAGGTTAGACCGCTTTCCCTCAAATTACTAATACCAACTAGTACCATTGTTTAACTAGCAACACAAACAGAATAATTGGTGGTGAAATCATGATAATAATATTGAATTTTGTTATGTTAATAATTTATTAGATTTGTATTATATATTATAGTATTTTGGTAATAAAAAAAAAGTGATTTTTTTTTAAATGTATACCAAATTTCTAGGTTTTGTTTTTCATTAAAAGTTATAGATCTAAAAATATAGGCTACATTTTTTACCATGTAAGTGAGGTGGTTATACTTGTTAAAATTAATCTATCAAATAATGCTAAATATTTTGCCGATGGTATTACTTTTGTTAATGTAAAATTCCATCTGGATTCCATGTCAATCTACTGTGTAAAGCAGATTTCTAAGACATAAATGTGTGATGTTTACATAATTATAAATACAAGTGCAGTGCTACCAAATCAAATGTTGGTGCCACCAACTGTACAACACAGAGGCACTGGTCCCATTGCTCGCAAATGTTAAGCTGCGGTCACACTGCACTTTTCTTCCCAAAGGCTTCCATTCATACGCACATGAATTTGGGAGACCGGAAACGCAAGATCGTGCTACAAGTTTCACATGTCGCTACGTTGCAAAGTTCAAGCATTGTGAACTCTGACCTGCGAATTTGCATTACATGACTGCGTAAGACCAATGGAAGAACAAAACATGACCTCTCTGTATAGAAATCTAAAATATGGATCAATCGCTCCCTTTTTTTAAATGTCTAATCATCTTGTTTAACCCCGCCCCCATTCGCAGCGCCACACAACAGAATTTCACAAGCTTAAACTCTTGTGTGACCGCGCCATTAGTCTGGACCCCTACTAGGTGTCGCTAACAATGACAATTTACTTTTTAAAATAAGTGAATAAGATTTTGCATGGTGCTCGATACTCACTCAGTAACAGACATAATCCCTTCAGCTCCGAGTGACGCTTCTTCTCTGAGTTTATCTCCTGGTAGTGTCGGCGTAGGAAACTCTGCATCTTTCCTACGAGGCAAGTTAAAGAACCTCCATGGGGCATGACTTCCATCGTCATCCATATTTACTGCTGCGCTTATATACGGGGTGGGTTCCAGGGGCTCAGGGTATGCAGAGGGGAAAGGTTGGGTGAGGGGTTCCAAACGTGCATCATCTGGGCCCTTCTGGGGCAAGAGGCAGGGCTCTGTGGAGGGAGGATAAAAATGTTGTGGGGTGGAGGGGTTCTTAATGGTGTCTGAGGGTTCCTCGCCACGTTCGCAGGGGTGAGGGCTAAGCGGTGGCGGTTGAGGAGAGCCGACCATCTCCGTTGGGCCACTGCTCCCTACGGTAGATCCAGCCCCGCTGTGTAGCTGTGGTGGTTTCGAGCCAGTGCCCACATCAGTAGGCCTGAGCCCAGGAAATCGTCCACCCTCTTGACCTCTGAGAGCCAAGCGCTGGCTCGCAGAGGCGTCAGTTTCCATTGTAACATCTTCGCAGACTGAGTTGCGGTGGTGGAAAGGTGTCTGCGGCCGTTTCTGCTGCTTGTCTCCCTTCTCGGGCTTCTCCCCAGCTTTGTGCTTGATGGGCGGCTGTTGCGTCTGACCGGCGGTGGGCGGCTGACCAGGTGTGCTGCTCGCTCTCTGCTTCAGTGCTTTGTGCCTGATAAAAGAGAGAAATGTTTAAATACAACTAGACATGAGTTATGATCTGCTGAAATCATTAATTCCAAAGTCTATTACAAGAAATCTTTTTTTTGTATTAATTTCTTTTCACTGTGAGAGTTCATAACATTTCCTTTCAGGTTTAATAGTCCTTTGAGACTCGCAACAGAGAAATGTAACAGCTTCTTAATTAGCTCATTATTTAGAATTTTCAAACTATTATTGGATCTTTGAAAAAACACTATTTGAATAAAGATTCTCTGCTTGTCGAGTCCAAGGACAGGTTTTAGAAAGCACCCTTTTAACAACAAGCGCTCTACTCATATCAGAGTCTGTCTGCCCTGATAACGTGTGTCCACACTCTCTCAGAGATATGTAAAGCACAGCAGCTGCCAGTGTTTCCCTGTGGGTTCCCTATTACAATGTCTCCCGTTTATGACGTTCTTGAGAGGCAGTCACCACCTCAACCTCCACAGAATCTCAACACACAAGCCTGTAGATACAACCAGAGGCTCTAAATATTTTGCTTTCTTCCCTCTGCTAAAGAAAAGCAAGGCTTTCACATGTTACAAATTAAGGAAGCTTTAATTTAGTTCATATATTAAACAGTGTGGTATGTCTGTATGCACATTAGTTATCATTTGAAAGAGGCTAGTGTATGTAGTTCATGTAAAGTTTGAGGATTCTGGAGGTCAACCACCTTTATTTACATTACAAACATTACTTTGAGGTTACAACTGAGACTGTGAGAATGCAGACCAGTGTGCTTGAATGACCCGGTAACTACCATTTGGAATCAGTAATATTGTTTTACTCGGGAAGCACACATTAAACGGATCAAGTTGCAGTAAAGACAGTCATTTCAAATAAATGCTGTTCTTCGACCTTGTATTAATCATAATATCCAGAAAATAAATACATTTTTTAGTTTCCACAAAAACAGCATGTTTTTTTACATTGATAGATGTTTCTTGAGCGTCAGCATATTCAATCGATTTGAAGGATAATACTTTTACATTTTTACAGAAACCTTACTATTCCCAAGTGTTTAAAAAGAGAAACATTTACCTGCACAAACAAACCTGCCAGTAAAAACAACCTCAACATATGGCAGTCAATAATAAAATTATACCCTTTCTTATCCACACACTCAAAACTATTTCACGTGTACAAACCTAATGCAAGACAACAGACAGTCGCACATGCACACACTCATGCAAGCAGAATGCTAAGCAAGCAGAAAGCATTTCAGTCGCGCATGGTCATTTTCACTTCACGGGGGGACTCCAAGTTTCATCACACCTCTCATGCTGGGTCTCTTCCAAAAAACATATTTGGCAAATGACACCAGTCCCAGGGCGCTTGGCCTTATCTGGGCCTGAACTGAACAGCCACTCAATGAAGAAAAAAGAAGACTAACAGCACGGCCGCACAACATTAAGTCTGTGTTAACTTTACTTACAACATTCTAAGGGTTCTTGTTACCACTTATGGTTTCTGGTGTACAATACCATTATCATCCTGTCAACAATAGCAACAGCAACAATACTTTTTAAAGTACGTTGATACTAAAAGTCTACCGCTTTTCCTTTCAAGCCCTGTCAGTGCAAGCCAAATAATCCTAGTGTGTATCTATTACGTAAACTTTTTTTTCACTGTACTGGAGCGCCTACAAAAGTTAGGTGCACCCAAATTTTCAACCGCATCACATAGTATACAATTTTATATTTATTTTAAGGATAAACAAGGCTGTGTTTTTTTCCACCAACTGTTTGTGTCCAGTCTTTCATCACTGAAGCCGCTCTTTCAAAACTGAAAGATACTTTGTCTGTCTGGCAATATTTCGGCTTTCAGTCGAATAAAAAGGCAATTTAGATGAGCCAATATTCAAAATTTACAGTAAAGTAACTGTGACATGCGGCTACATATCGAATCTGAGGTCCCATCTCATCTCGTTGTCATCCAGACATCGATACATAGACGTCACACAAGTGTCAAGTCACGATTGGTCACACTCTAAAGCCCTGTGCGACTTGGTCAGTGAGTCACGTCTTTTTCTGCCACATATAATTAAACTCAATGACAGTAACTACAGATATGACTGCTATGTTTTATGTAAATTGCAAACTAATATTCGTAACAAATGTATTGATTTATATTATAATTATAAAAGTCAAATGATTTTCTCTGCGTTATTGTTTTAACTTGTTCAATTGCTTGTAATTCATTTATTTTTTTACTGAATGTTTTGATGTCACGATAACTAAGCTCCATTTTCAAACACACTTTATATAAACATTAATTAAAAAGTGTTATCACCCTCTTTAATGATTAACTACATACACTCAGAGCTCTATAATGATTTAATGCTGGGTGTTAAGACTGATAACTTCTTAACAGTTTTGCTGCCATGCCATATGGTAACATATTGCATCAAAGTTGTGTTCATGTTTTAAAAGGTTAGTATCAGTATGTTAGTTTTAAGGATATCTATAAGCTAGTGTGCACCAAAAACAGTAACAAAATTAGCTTTTAAACCAGATATGAACATGTAAAGCTTGTAGTTTGTCACTTCCACCTAAATGGATTGTTGTTTTCTTTACCTCACATCAATTCATACTTCAGTTTCTTGTCAAATCTTAAAAAAACAAAAAAACAAATGCTTGCTAGTCTCTGACATGCCCCGCCCCCTCAATACGCTTTTGATTTGCTTTTTATTTGATGTGCTAGAGTTCAACCACTCTCTCTGGCAGAGCTGAGATACAGACAAGATGCTATTGGTGTTTTATTTTTAAATAGGGGAGGAGGTACTAGGGATCTGCAATTAATCAAAATCAAGTCGCAATCGCGATTTGAAACATTGCGATTAGCTAAATCGCAAGAGACTGTGATATGAAATATATATTATTTAATTTCCCCCACCCAGAGCAAATGCATGACTGCCGTTTGTGACAGCCTTACCAGCCAATTGAGTGAGCACACTTTCGTTCTGCCCAACCAGATTTGCACAAGCGAACTATGCGAAACACAAACAATAAAAAAACAAACAAACAGGAAACTGCGAACGAGTGGGATGATGCCATCTGCTGCTTTAGAAGCATTAATAGACGAATTAATATCAAAGAAAAACATTTTGCGGTAATATGGGAATATCTTGGTTTCAAAGTGCCTTTTAATGCAGTGACCAAAGAGGGATTTCAAAAATTCATCCAATTGCTGGATAGGAGATCGGCCTCACACATATTTTTTATTACCACTTTTTGTTTGTATAAAAAGCTACACTATCTCCCTAATTTGAGCTGAACTTGTTTACAGAAAGGTAAGCTCCTTTTATTTGGGCTTACTGATTGGTGTAGAGAAAAATGGGTGCTTAATTTCTGAATATTTAAAAAAACATATGAATAAATGTTGGAGTTAATGATAAAGATATGTTAATATCTTTTTTTTTTAACTAACACTGCCTGCATTTTAGTAGTAAAAAGCTACAATACAGATTATTGAGCTGAAGCCTGACTACAAAATTAAATTGCAAATTAAATCAAAATCGCAATACCTGTCCCAAAAAATAAATAAATAAATAAATTTTTAAATCTTAATTAGATTAGACCATCCAAACCAGTCATTATCATTAAGCCAGTGCCCTGCATAGTTTAGCTCTAACTTCCTTCAAGCTCCCTGGAAGCTTCTAGTATACCTAGGAGCAGCTTGATTAGCTAGTTCAGGTGTGTTTAATTGGGGTTGGAACTAAAATATGCAGAACACCGGCCCTCCAGGACCGTGTTTAGACACCCCTGGTATAAACGTTCAACATCTGGCAAAGGGAGCACCAATGAAACCTAGCCTTTGGGCAAATTTGGGTACATTTACAGTCTTGGGGAACGTTGATTAACATACCATGTCCCTTGTTGTGAAATAATCTAAATGTATAGTAAAAAAATTAATAAAATTAGAACTCCGGAGAAACCAAAATGTAATGGAGCCCTTTACAGAACTGTAGAACTAGATCCAGCCTGACATTCGCACATTCAAAACATGCCAACTCTTAAATTCCAAGCAAGCTTAAGTCCTTCTCTACATCAGAGAAACAAATAAAGAATCAAGAGCAAGACTTAAGACAGCGCTTAACACCATCATTCAAACTACTTTTTCCGGTTTTCATAAAGAGCTCATTTAATACTCTGACAAATGTAATGCCTGTCATTTTAATGAGTGACAGATGACACCATCAGAGCTGAAAAGCGATTAACAGCAGCAGTAGCGGGGCAAGATGGTTAAACAGTGAGAGCATATATACGAGAGTACAGGATGGAGTGAGTTTGGACGTCTGTACCTGGAACAGTTGCAGTTTGATCTCTGTGTGGAGTCAACAAAGTCCCAGGCGCCCACTTTCATCAGTGTCTCCTCCTCGCTGGTCCCGTTGGAGGCCGTGGCGGAGAATTTCCGTCTGCGGATGCACAATGAATCAAGATTGGGATCAAATCTCTGCATCTTTTCAATAGCTTCTAAATCACAAAATCCATGGCACTTCGTCAGGGCTAGTTGTTTGCACGCTATACCCCACTGAATATTTCCCAGGGTTTGTTCAAGATTGAAAGTCAATGGGCTGAATGCACGGCAAGTGTTTTACAGCCACCGATAAACTTCCAGTGAAAGGTTGATGTGACTGTTTTCAATTTCATAAGTTTCCTTCTACAACATCAATAATGTACATTAATTAAAACATAATCCATTAAATAGACTTAAGCATTAATTTAGTCGTTCAAGCGTAAAAGGAGATGAAAGAGCACTGAAGCTCTGTTGAAAATACTGTGGTAAAATCAACATCCAGATTCTAAATCCACGGCGCAGAACAACAGAATTTAATTCAGTGCTTCATGTCCAGTCTAAGACCCACTTTATATTGCATCTCAATGAAGCAGTGAAGATCATTGATTTTAAAGAAACCAGATCTTTAAAGTAGTGATTGTATAATGGCATGACAGTTCAGCGGAAGCGCTTGATCTGGCTTACTGAAAACGTAAAAGTCCCTGTGCATGTACCCCATTTCTGTGCAGATTTTAGACTTGTCAGTGTTCAATAATATAACATACACCGTGCATGCATGATTATTGTTATCAACAGCACTTAAAATTACTGTGAATATTTAATTAATTTTTAAGAGATGCTTTAAAGTATGTTCAGACTGCCGTATGTGCCGTGGTTTTAATAACAGAACACATGTAATGTCCTTATAGGTCTATTGTTTTTGAACACTTAAGAAAATAGGGCTCTTATTGTTTCCATTAATAATTAAACAGAACTGAAGATGAAAACTACTTACAATGCATTTATTAATCTAAGGTGATGCTAATTTATTTCAGCTTATGTTCATGGTAATTTCTTATTTAATGGAGCTTACAAGTAAAAATGCTGCTGTTTTTTATAAACAATAACAACTGTAACAAATGTTAATGCATTAAAGTGATGTATACTAATGAGAAGCTTTTGCAAATATTGCAGGCCTTTTGTCCTTACAGTTTGTGAACACTTAAAAAAAATAAGACCCTTATTGTTAATAATTAAAACTGAAAATGAAAACTACTTACAATTAGGGTTGTCGCGATACCATTAATTCATCTTACGATACTATACCAGCTGAAGTATCACATTACCAAGTAGTACTGCGATACTGTAATTCATAACTCTAGTTATAAAGAAAACTGTTAGAAATACTGTGTTTTACATGTTATAATAGGTCTTGAATTTAATTCATAATTCCCATATTATTGAAAAACGTATTATTTACACAACACTCGACCTAAAATTCATTTTTTCTTTATTTTGTAAATAACTGACCAACAAAAATACATTAAAATAAAGATGCAAATATACCGAATTTGAAATTTGTTACAAAAATAGCATTTCATTGTTTCAATGTTTCCTGTTGCTATTTTGGGTTTTTCATCTATTGTTTTTTTTGTCTTCTCAGGTAACAAGCTAAAGTAATTCAAAATTTCACTTTTTGAGTCATTCTTTTTAAGAGATTGCTGCGGTTGTTGTAACTACTAAATCATATGGAGAGGAACAGAAATGAATCCATTCAGATGTGCGTTTGAAACGTAAGAAAACATAAAAAAACTTACAACCTTAAAGGGCTCCACAAACTATTAAAATAAAAGTAATTGTCTATTGTTGCACAAATGCGTGAGCATTTTACTGACTTTTTAACATCCAACATTATCTACTGTAGATAGAGCGTTAATGATGATACTACCGTTTACAAACTACAGTTGCAGTGCCAGTATTTTGGAGCCATAGTATCGCGATACTACCATAGTACCGGTAAACGTGCAACTCTACTAACAATACATTTATTTATCTTAGGCGATTTGCATTTATTTTAGTTTAAGTTCCAGGCAATTTCTTATTTAATGGAGCTAAAAAGTAAAAATACTGTTTTTGTTTTATAAACAATAACAATTGTATCAAATGTTGATGTTTAACTGAAGTATACTTGGATGCTATTGCAAACCTACTGTACTTTATTATCCTTTTGCAATTTTAAGCATTTGAAAATTAATTTACTTATTATTAATTAATTTATTAATTAATTCTAAACATTTACATTAAAATTAACATTTAAAATAATAACACAAAAGCATTAGAGTTCTCTTTGTTAATATACCTATCAATATAATGTTAGTATATAATATAGGCCTTTTTTACATTTGTCAAAATCATGATAAACTAGAGGACAAGTGTAACTCTTGGCTATACAAAAGTTTTGTTTTTTTTAAACTTCAATTTTATTCCCCAGTAAATAAGCAACTGAAACAACTTAATTCAAAAGCAACAACAAATACTGCGAAATTCTAGCTTAAAACCCTTACAGAAAAATTGTGACAACTAGTCCTAACGACTCTTTTACCTTTTTATCTGGAGTTTATTTCTACTTGTATAACAGTTAATCCCTGATAAGACGTTTCTTTCTGTTTGATTCATCATGACTGTAAAAGGCGCTTATCACATGTAAGATTCTCTCTGAACACACTCACTTGTTCTGAGCTCGGTTGATGTTGCACTCTTGCCAGACGGTTTCAACCACCTGACTGGCCATCCTTCGTGGAATCTTGCCACCGTGGTGACTGGTGTTGTCAACACTGAATCCATCCATCGCCACCGGCAACCGCATCCACTTCTGTGCCGAGTGAGAGTGAACTAGAGAAAAAGACCCAAAAAAAGTTTGAGATGTTGTAACAGATGTTTCCTGTGAAATTAGATTATCAACGGTTTGAGATGAGGTTAAGGTGTGATTATTACCTGTCTGAGATTCCTCAGGTGAGGTGGGAGGAGTCAGAGTCACTGAAGAGATGGCAGGGTCACGGTTTGAAGCAGGCACTTGATGGCCATTTGAATAGACAGCGGTGCAGTGCGAGGAACCTGTCTGTGTTACAGTGGGGATGTCTGACTGCGGGACTAACACCAGGCATGCTGGATATACCATACGCACACCACCTGAGGAGCAAAAATACACACACATTAATTCAAAATAATGAAAGCACACAAAAATCTGCATGCTAGAGAGATGAATAGAGCTCTGGGAAAAAAAATTAATAGTTATTTATCTATAAAACACTGTGACATTTTTTATTTATTCTGTAAAATATCTGATGACATTTCTTCTAAATTAAAATATGTTTTGATTTAGAGCTTTTTTGGCATTAAATTTCATGTTCATATACATTTTTACACAGAATAATACCAATGTTATAACTTGAGACTTAATCTTCAAAATTTTTAATATTAATATTTGATGTAAACCCCTGATTTTCAATGAACAAAAATGCTCTAAATGACAATATTTTCAGACCTTTATAGGACAAAACAAATATTAACATTTTACTCAAACCCAAACTTAATGAATGAATGAATACAGAGAGTTGTGGTCTGATCTGTAGTTTGCCTACAAAGCGAATATTCCATTTACCAGCCTTTATGAGTAAAATATACTGACTCACCAACAAGCACTTCAACTGCTGCCAGGGAATCATCCTCCCAGTCGATGTCCTCCATTTTGTCCTCTGCGCTCTCCTTGGAGGTTGGGCTGATGGGATAAAACTGGTTCCATTCTTCAATGAGCTTCTGTGTCGGAGGGTCAGAAAGCTTGAAGGACTGGCCGGTCAGTGTTCCGTTCAGTCCAAATGGACTCAGAATCACTATAGAAAGAATGAGAGAGGAGATTTAGTGATACGCACTACATACAGTACAGAACACAAGAGATACTGGGCAATAGTGGCATAAAGGTCAAGAATCTGGGGCACAGGCCTGTCACGATTATCAGATCTAATGGAGATCATCTGAGATAATCATAATAATGGTGCTGCTTTAATACCAGATTGTCACTCAAATAAAGTGATTTTATGTAAATATCAATATATCTATTTTGGTGAAAATAATAATATATAATAATTATTTAGGGATGCACCGATACCGATACTTGAATTGAACATCGGTTCGATACTGCATATTTTTGCTGGATCGAATCCGATCTTGCGCATGCGCTATATTGTGCGTTTATAAGCCAACTAAGCCATGAAGGTAGCCTATTATAGGCACTAGAAAGTTGTCATGTAGACCTACTATATCCCAACTGTTCCGAAGCCATTCTACAGTTTAATGTGAAGTACAAATGAATATTCACGTGGTTAAATTCATGTTCTCTTCAGTGCTTCCCACCGCTGCGCCTGTCAATCATTCTCCATTCATTCACAATTCAAGCTGCGTGTCGCGTTCAGGGCAACTCGAAAAACTATTTCCAAGACTATTTGTTTATGTAAGTTTTAATAATTAGTGGACAAATGCATTTAGTTTTGCATTAAATGAGTTAATGGAGATTATTGCTGTTTCTACATCATGTTGCGCTGTGTCTGTTAGATCAGATCGCATTCACAACACTGGAGTAGAGAGGGTTATTACCTACTCTTCACACACAAAGTAGGCTTCATTCATGCATCCGGCTGCGCAGTTGTGATGTGCGTCGCTCCGTAAGTTCATTCACACAATGAGTTTCTGTTCTATTATCCTTCCGACTGAGTTTATTCATCCATGCTGAATACTTTAAGTGCTGCGAATAGTTTGTAAAAGCCTGGCTCATTGTGGTCAAAGTAGTTGATTAAATTAATTAAAGTGAAACTGACGGGGGCAATATGGATTGTCATTAACTGAAAATTATTTAGTCTAATAGAGGCTACTCTGAAACATTCAGAAATAAATATCCCACTGTAATTTTATTATATCAATATTTTATTAAACAGACCAGTTTTGGCGCTGAAGTATATAATCGGACCTTGTTTTAAACGTTCTCAGTCTCACTCACGATGAGATTTGGCAAGGGATTATTAAGTAAAACTGGCCTCAGACAGTTTAGTCTGTGTTAAACCTGCAAGAAAATATCAGGCTTTGCTAAAAGTCTGATTAATTTACCATCGATTAGTGTCAATATTGGTATCCTATTACAGATTTCAAAGAACAATCTTAATATTAAAAAAGGAAACATAAGCTGGACCACACCAGGATCAATGTCATAACGAATGCTCAAATAATGTAGCCTAGTTTACAAGCATCATGTTTTTAGTTAGATTGTGCCGTCTGTCATATACAGAAGGCCTATAGGTCTGTTATTTTTACTAAAGAAGGTATATTAATTGAGTTTATCACCAGAACTATAGAAACTGTATTATGCTTTAAAAAAAAAACAAAAAAAAAACATAGGGTGCATCCCTATAATTATTATTGTATATAACTGAAAAAAGTTTGCATTATTAAAATATATTTAACATTAAAATGCAATTTTTTAAAGAGAAAATATAATCTTTTTCCTTTAAGATTTTAAGACGCTACAAGCGGTTTAAATGCAATAGAATGATGTGCTATGATATCTTTAATTGACTACAAAACTATCTAGTACACAAAGGGAGTTGCAAGACCATGTAATATGCATGGCTGGATAACCAATTTGGCCTTGAGCAATTTACCAATCCTAGTACCCAAATTATATCATTATTGTGTACACATGCATGTAACCCTGTATAATGAGGTAGCAGCAAATCTACAATCAAGTGACATTAATCTGGAACCATCATTGTAAATATGTCCCAAACTGGTTGTTGCAATGTTAAAAGTCCAGCATACGTAGGAGAAACAGATGAAAAGTTAAGAGCGTGTAATCCGAACAGGGCCAAAGCAAATGAATCTATGAAGCGGGGAACACTGTACAAACACTCCCGCCTGGCTTTCTCTCAAGCGCTCCCTCCACTTCTGTTCCTCATTAACTGTGGTCTTAAATGACTCCTCCACTTCAGCCGGGTCTCTTTCCTTCCTCCTTTCTCCCAGACACTTTCCGAAACCCTTTCATATCAACACAGCCTCCAGTTACTGCCAAGCCGTGCTCATTCAGAGCCCATAAACCAACTTAAATAAACAGGTCACTCAGAGGGGGAGAGACAGAAACAGTGTGAAAGAAAGAGACAAGGTGAAGCACAAATGTGGAAGCAACAGCATCAGTTTCCACCCTATTGGTATCTTAGCAAAACACTTTAGTTTCTCAAGAGTTTCATGCTGCTTTCATGCCTAAAAAAAACAACTAACCATTGAGGTAGGTAGACAAAAATTCCCAAGGAAATCTCATTCTGCACTTGTGTGTTTCTTTAACTGTCTTGATATATTGATCCACATATTATGGGTTAGGAAGAGGAAGGAGAAGGAGGAGGGGGGGGAGTGGATGAATCCATCCTGTGTCCTTCCATTAGCCGGCTCATTCCATGGCCTTCATCACACAAATCCATAAAAGCCGCAATGACAGAGGACACCTCTGTCCATCCGGAAGAGGTATGGGATAAAGGAATGGAGGGGGGGGGGGGGGGGGGGGGGTATACAAATGGAAAGGTGGCACGATTCATCTTTAATGGGTTACAGCGGCTTAAACCTACACGCTCTAACAGAGATCATTATCCTTTATCAACACTGGCTTTAAGACAGAAGCCTCCAAAATGCATTCTTGTGGAAGATGACGACCAAAAAAAGTCAGCTAGACACAACAAAACAAACATGGTTCATTCGCAGAACCTCTCTCCAGGCAAAAACGGCTTTTTTAATATCCGACAGCTCCCTGATTGAGCCAAGATGACAGGGCCGGAACTCCTTTGGCCTCTGGACCACCGACTCGTCGCAGCGCATCAGAAAAGTCTCCACTGAGATGCACAAAATATTTACAGAAAGGAAGCCAGGCGTTGAGCTCTTCAGGCAGGTGGTAGGCCAGAAGGTCAGAATTTGCATTGCAGGGGAGCTTGAAGCATTGAATCTACTAAAGAGGTGTCCACGCATCGGCCATCATTAGAGCGAGGTCTGCTGCTCTGCTCTGCTTTTGATTGGGGGCATCACACAGATATAAAGCAATTTTCAGACAAACAGGCAAACAAATGTATTCCAATGTCACACTGTTCACCTCAAATTTATTCTGTCAAGCAATCTGCACACTACTAGTCTCGCTCTCTCCCTCTCTCGTGCTCGGTTAAGTGAGCTATGAGTTCATTACACCCCTCTCACTGCTCTTTATGAGGTCATAGTCGCAACACTCGCACGCTCACTAATCCGAGACTGTCAGAAACGGTGAGCAGCAGACCAAAGGAGATCGAGAGAGAGCGGGCGAGCGAGAAAAAGGTCAGCTGGTTCCAATTGACACATCACACATCCCTGATTCACTGCAAAGGTTACTTCTCAACAAAAGGATGAATTATGCTTTTAAAGTTTTATTTGAAGGAATGGCAAACAATCTCAATTATGCAAAACAGCAGCATGTGTGATCTAGCGCACAGCTGTCGATGCAGATTGGTCAAAACCCTGGACTAAATTACATTCCTAAGTAGGCATCATGAAAACAAAGGTAAAAATATGTTAAAAACTACATTTCCATAATGACATTCTTTGGATACTGGGGTTAAACAGATAGTGGATTTGGACCATGACTCATGATCCGGCAATCACGTGATCAAGAGAGTAATTGTGCTTTTTATCAGTGATTTGCAAAGGTTAAGTTGCAAAGTAGAAGTATTTGTAAAACCTCCCTCAGGGCATATGTATAGAAGCATGTTCAATTATTATAAGATATGACCACAAAAAAAAGAGAAAAAAAATACAGTTTTATCATAAAGTAAACACATATATTGCCTCTTATTGAATAAACTATATTACAGCGTAATATTAAAACCTGAAAGTTCAAAAGCAAGTGTATTCCCTCTGAAAGCAGTATGTGAAATTCACACTTTTTTGTTTATGTTCAACTGAAGAAAAGGGCTTGTATCCGATGTGTAAGTGTGAATAAGTACAGTATTCACAAAAGCATCTCCATGCATTCCTCGCACCAACCAACACAAACCAGAAGCACGTGCAGAGACGGATATGACCCCATGCATTCCCAAAGTCAGTTTTCTTCAGTGGGTATTGCGTTTGAACAGTCAGGTGCACACAGACATGTGTCATAATATTCGTATTCAAGTAAATATAGCTAGTTAGGTCTGTAATTAAATTTAATTTAAATTAATTAATGAAAAATCAAACATTTAACAACAAAATTTAATATTTAATGCTGATCAAAAAAAGGAAAAGGAAATCAAAAAGGAATGAGGAAGTCACTTATTAAATAACTATTGTGGTTTTTGATAAGATTATTATTATTGTTATTACTATTATTAAATGTAATATTTTAACATTGAATTCATTCAGCAGATTTATTTTGAATTTATTTACATTAAAAAAAAAAAGGTCTCAAACTTTTCAGCTTGACCCTGTTCTTTCTGATTGCGTCCCCACCTCCAACTCGGTACTGGATACTAGTTCTGGTCAGCATATTGTAAACCTGTATTTTGTGTATGTAAGATTGCACTAGTTTTTTTTCTGCTTAAAATACTCTTCATTGTATTTGTTGTTTCATGTTTTTGTTGTCCTTAACTTTGTATATTTTTGTAATGTGTTTAACAATGTATAAATAAAACACAAAAAAAAACTGGAACGCCATATAATCAACATTAAGGGCAGAACTAATTAATCAGTAATAAATCTGAATCAGTAGTGAAAAAAAAAGAAAAAGTAAAGGTCTCATTCAGTGTTATTTTGTTGTTCAAAGTCTTCTTGCAATACATTGGCAAAGAAACTATATTTGTCTTTTTTTTGTTTTGTTTTGCTGATCCGAAACATGATCTGATCTATGCCTAAAAACTGAAATGTGATCTGAACATAAGAGCAATCGAGGGCTTTAAAATCTCAGGTAAGACTATTAAGTCGGCATGAAATAGATACTGTGATTTTCTTCCCTATTGTGATGTACACTCACCGGCCACTTTATTAGGTTCACCTTACTAGTACAGAGTTGGACCCACTTTTGCCTTCAGAACTGCCTTAATGCTTCAGAACAGAAATCAGATCAGAAAGAGCTTTATTGCCAGGAATGTTCACATATACGAGGAATTTGTTTCCATGAACAGAATTACAGAGACAGGACAAAAAAACAGATAATAAATATATTTAAAAAAATAGAAGTAGTGAATGCAAATATACAAATTGACCAGTGCATGTACAGTTATATTACTATATACAACGTTGTATGTGCAGCTGTTATGTGCAAATTGGCATGTAAAGTGTGTTGTTAAATAAGTGTATATGCATAAAAAGTGTATAGCAAGTTACACAATTATTATCAGTGTTCATGAGATGGATTGCCTGAGGGGAAAAAAACTGTTTCTGTGTCGGGCTATTCTGGTGTGCAGCGCTCTGTATCGTTGAACAGAAGGTAAAAGTTCAAAGAGGCAGTGTGCTGGGCATAGATTCAACAAGGTACTGGAAATATTCCTCAGAGATTTTGGTCCATATTGACATGATAGCATCACGCAGTTGCTGCAAATTTGTCAGCTGCACATTCATGGATGCAAATCTCCCATTCCATCAGATCCCAAAGGTGCTCAATTGGATTGAGATCTGATGACTGTAGAGGCCATTTGAGTACAGTGAACTCATTGTCATGTTCAAGAAACCAGTCTGAGATGATTAGCGCTTTATGACATGGCACATTATCCTGCTGAAAGCAGCCTTCAGAAATCGAGACTCATCAGACCAGGCAACGTTTTT
This sequence comes from Danio aesculapii, assembly GCF_903798145.1. Taxonomy (NCBI): domain Eukaryota; kingdom Metazoa; phylum Chordata; class Actinopteri; order Cypriniformes; family Danionidae; genus Danio; species Danio aesculapii. The sequence continues at coordinate 28,018,516 of NC_079444.1, forward strand.
CCAATCATTTATTGTCCAATTTTGGTGAGTCTGTGCGAATTGTAGCTTCAGTTTCCTGTTCTTAGCTGACAGGAGTGGCACCCGGTGTGATCTTATGCTGCTGTAGCCCATCCACCTCAAGGTTGGACGTGTTGTGCATTCAGAGATGCTCTTCTTCATACCTCGGTTGTAACGAGTGGTTATTTGAGTTACTGCGCCTATCTATCAGCTTGAACCAGTCTGGCCATTCTCCTCTGACCTCTGGCATCAAAAGGCATTTGTGCCCACAGAACTTCTGCTCACTGGATATTTTCTCTTTTTCGTACCATTCCCTAGAGATGGTTGTGTGTGAAAATCCCAATAGATCAGCAGTTTCTGAAATACTCAGACCAGTCTGTGTGGTACCAACAACCAAGCCATGTTCAAAGTCACTTAAATCATCTTTCTTACCCCATTCTGATGCTCGGTTTGAACTGCAGCAGATCGTCTTGATAAGTCTACATGCTTAAATGCATTGAGTTGCTGCCAAGTGATTGGCTGATTAGAAATTTGCGTTAAAAACAGGTGTACCAAACAAAATAGCCAGTGAGTGTATATCAGGGTGAAAATGTCCAAAGGGAACTGACTAATTTTGCCCATTCCTATGATTAATAAACAATTTGAATTGTCAATTTGGATTTAATAGTGCATGGATTTCTGCCCCTGAAAGACATGGTCACAAAAGACAAATAAGCTTGCTTAAAGCCACTATTGCTAATGGCATTTCGAAATGGCCACTGAAATCCACATTTATGTTTGACTTGAAAAAATAAATAAATTAATAAATAAAAAATAAAAAAACACAAAAGCATCAAATCAGTTTCAATTCAATTTAAGCATTTTCAGAATTTCGGAATGTGCAGATCTCTCTGAAGTTAAGCCCTGCTCATGTAACCGGTAATGAAGAACACTTTCCTCTTCCCGAGTTCTCTATAACAGGAAAAGGCCTTTAACACTATTTCTATTTTAATTATGTATTTTTTTCCAAGATAAAGAGGGGCAGGCAGGATGCCACTGGGCTTTGCTAATTATAAACCTCATCTTTCTGTTGAGAAAGGAAATGGTGGAAAGAGAAAGAGGGCGAGAAGTCACAACAGCAGAGGATGGAGGGGGGCAAAAAGAAATGATGAAAATGCATATTTTTAAAAAGTGTTCAATCACCTTGGAATGGGCTGGAGGCCTGCTGGGCCAGTGTCAGGTGATCCTCGCTCAGGTGGTACACGGGCTGGTGCTGGTTGATCTCTACGCTGGTGCACACATTGCTGTCTCCATGCAGGAAGAACGTGAAGGAGCAAGACAGGTGTTCTCTGAGAATGACAAAGACAAGTGTTTAAGTTAAGCAGCAGAACCCGCTAAAAAAAACATGGATTTATCATCTGATTGGATTAAGTGAGTCAGTTAATCAGCATCACTGAATTCCTGTGAATCATTTGATGGCCATCTGATGTGATCATTACATGCCTAAAAATAAATCTGACTCGCTCGTGACTCTAAAAACAGTATTGTCAATATCTCAAACGCGTGAGAAACATCACACGTCACCGAGATGCAAACGATAGCTCTTTGACCTCAAGGATTACACTGTGTTTGACCCTTCTCCTCATGAATATGCATGAGGCTCTTGAATATATGTAAAAGGACAATAACACTTCTTCTACATTAGTCACACTCGGAGCTCTGTAAAGCCTGAGCTCTGTGAAAATCAGTCCAAACTACGCCAGCTTTCTAATATGTGCTTAAAATTCTTCTCTCCGTGACGCATTAGAGTTGCTCTGCTGATCTGGAATCATCACAGGCATTAAAGCATCTTAAAGCAAAAGTAGTTCATTGACAAATTTACTAAACCAGAAAAACCTCTTGTATTTCCATGAAACACCACTACATTTTACTTTAAAAGGAAGCGTTTGTAAAATAAGTGCGAGTGAATTAATAAGGCTTGTTGCAGTAATTGTTGCAATTACTTTTTTGCTAATACTTAAGTTCAAGGGCTTGTTCGGCTCGCTAACATTAAGCATTATTAACATCATTTCCTCAAACAATGTTTGTGCCACAGTCATGGATGACATCATGAATTACACCCAGAAAAAGGAAATATAGGGCTGCACAATATATAGTTTCAGCATTGATATAGCAATGTGCACATCCGCAATAGTCACATAGTAAGATGTAATGTTAAATCTGAATTATAGTAGACCAGGAGCTACAGAATTTTAATTACTGGTTTTATATGGAATTTATATGATTTATGCCAAAAAAAGTGGTTTTCTTACTTAGAATTTTGTCTTGTTTCTAGTCCAAATATCTTCATTTTCAAGTAAAAACAAGATTATTTTATTTGCCTCACTGGCAGATATTTTTAGATATTTGTACTAGAAATGAGACAACGTGAAGAAAGGTATTTTTTTTTTTTGCATTGTGATGAGTCAATTTCTGCACCAGAATACTGTTAGACTCCATAGAAATCCACAAGATAGTGCTATTCAAATTATCTTATGAAAATATCCCATAATCACAATATTTATCACAGAAAAGTTATACAATTTTGCAATATCAGATTTTTCCAATATCGTGCAGTCTTAAAATAGATAATCTATATCTTGGGAAGAAAATAAAATAATAACAACATGCATTTAGAACAGGGTGACAAGACAGAAATCTCACATCATCGTGCAAGTCATATCCTAATAATACATTTATGAATCTATTCAGTACATTCTTTTATTTAAAAGTTTGTATATATATTTTAGTTACATTTCACTCTGAAATGCACTCATATCTCACTTTATTTAAAACTTCAGGGCAAATGTTTGATTAAAAATTTTAAATATATCAAATAAATATTAATAAAACACTTTTCAAAAACTACTGATTACAGGTACAACATAAAACCAAAAAAACAAAGTGTAAACATTGAAATTTTCAACAAAGCTGTTAAACATATTTTTTGTCTGCATCGCCAAAAAAATACGCTCATATAAATTATGAAAAAAATCTTACCATAAAAAAAAAATCATATCTTTTGAGAGCTGAACAATATATCGTTTGAGCATCAACATCGTAATGTGCGTATCTGCAAGTCACATCACAAATTAAGAGTATTTATTAAATATAAAAAATAAAAATATTATTAAATATATATGTATGATGACCACGTTATTTGATGTTTGGTTGTTTAATTTCTTTATCTGAATACTATTAGACTCTCCAGAAAATAATAAAAATAAAGCACTGTTTATTTCTCTTTTATTTTTGTCTTATCGTATTAATATATGCTTGTAATTTATTATATTTTATGCAGATGCACTGAATAGAAAAAAAACTTGATCATCCCAGTTGATTCAAGTTAATGAAATCTTTCCAAATAGAGCTATTCAAATCATCTGGTGGAATTATTTTCATATTGCAATATATCGCAACAAAACATCTCAATGTCAGATTTTTTCAATACCATGCAGCCTTACCAAAAAATAAACGATAGAGCATAATATGAAATATTATATATTTTTTATTTAGTCTATATGGTATATACATCATATGCACATCACGCCTATATGCATTTTAGACTTTTTGACCCTAGCAACTACTCCTCTTAGTACCATCCCCACAGCATATATAAGAGTTTATAGAAGCATCTCAAGTTCAGAGTTAGTGACACGCTTCATAATGACGGTCATAAACCCGAAGAACGTGTCGCCAGAATCACAGGCAGCGTGCCATCAAATGTGGATACCTGCCAAACATCTGCATTCAAACAATGAGAGACCTAGAAAAGACGGTCAGGCCACTAACCCACACGGAGACAGCGATTTGCAACTACGTCACACGCCACACTGACCTCATGCTCTACTACAGGCTCGTGGTCAAGATATTTGACAACAGACTGCCTCCTGTAGAGATATCAGTGCAACTGCAATCTGTTCCATTTTTCCAGCCGCACACGGGTCTTAAAAGTTCAACAACGGCGCACACAAAAGGAGGCTCTCTGAGCGGGCTCAATACTGCTGCACCATCACATTTGATCACATGATCGGCACACACATCGCGCTCAATAACAGCATGCTCCTGAAGTTCTCTATTCAGCTGCAGACAGAGCGATCAGTGTTTGCATCACTGACCAAGCCCAAAACAAAAACATGACCTGTTCCTATCTCGAGTTCACTCCAGCCCAGTCCAAAGTTAACACTGTCCAAATGAAAGTTTCAAAAAGACTAATATTTATGTAAGATTCTCCTTGTGGCATGCATCAAGGATTGGATTAAAGACACCAATTTGGATTGTAAAGATTGGTTTGAGATTATTGAAGAAATCATGACAATGGAAAAACTTGCATACATGTTGATGTAAAACAGAGCTTTCAGAAAAGACAGGGAAAAGTGGTCGATGTAATAAGAAAATAAAGAAATCCCTAACGAAGCAAATTGTATTGTTATGGAAATGGTAACTTTAATCAGTTGGCTTTGTTGTTATTCATGTTAAATTGTATTATATTTTTTTCCTTTGCATAATTCTATGCAGTAAGATGTGTTTATCCACCTGAAGTCAGAAGTATTAGCCCCTGTTTATTTTTTATTCCCCAATTTCTGTTTAACAGAAAGATTTTTTTTTCTCTCAACACATTTCTAATCATAATAGTTTTAATAACTCATTTCTAATAACTGAATTATATTACCTTTGCCACGATGACAGTACATGATATTTAACTAGATATTTTTTAAGATACTAGTATTCAGCTTAAAGTGACATTCAAAGGCTTAACTAGGTTAATTAGGTTTCCTAGGCAAGTTCAGGTAATTAGGTAAATCATTGTATAACGATGGTTTGTTCTGTAGACAATCTAAAAATATATAGCCTAATTGGCTAATAATTTTGACCTTAAAATGGCTTTAAAAAAATAAAAACTGCTTTTATTCTAGCCGAAATAAAACAAATAAGAATTTCTCTAGAAGAAAAAAAAAATATTATCAGCCATACTGTGAAAATTTCCTTAAATTTCTCAGTTAAACATCATTTAGCAATTTAAGAGAAAACAAATTCAAAGGCTAATAATTCTAACTTCAACTGTATGCGTATGTATATATGATGTAAATGTACAAATGTATCTATTATATAGCTGTGTACAATATAAAGCAGAAATCTGATGCACAACACCTCTCCTTACTGTTTGTTTTGAAAATTTATTTTCGTTATTTGCATTGATAAAATTGCATATTAACTTAGACTAAATTAAAGTTTAAAACAAAACAAACAGAGCAACACAGAATGTGACTTAGTAAATTTATTTACAGAAGTAACTTAAGTTGAATATAGCCCCTTTCACACGTACAGACTTTTACAAAAAGGAATCATGTGCGAACAGGCCCTTTATATAAAAAAAAAAGTAAATTCATTGTCAATTTTCTGAAAAGGGAAGTTGTAACAATCAGAACATGCAGTCACATTCACGTGCATGCTGTTTATTAAAAATAAGCATCTTTGAATCTCTCTCCAGTCACATTTAGCTGCTGCCTGTTAGTCAGATGAAGTTTGTATGTTCCTTCTTAGTGTCAACTGTGGAAAAAAATGATCGATAAAATGCTTACGATAAAGCGATGTGAGTTTACCTGCACACTCTGCATTCCGCTGCTTAAGGCGCGTGCACAAGAAGAAGCACTCGTGTCAGTCCCATTTGAGTAACACCGATAGACTTTAATTTGAATAAGTATGTCAAGCTGCAGCATACACTCAAATGTACATCTCGACATGTGAAAGTGTTCCTTCATATCATCAGCATTTGTAATCTAGTCAAATGTGTAAACAAAGCTATTTTTAGCTGCGGTTAGCGCTTCTGCCTTTGGTTGGTGGCAATTTTTTTCTATAGTTATTTGGCCTGTCTTGGACAAAAGAAGCTGCATAATTGCTAAAGTTTTAAATAAAAGTGAAATCGTTTAGATGTCATTTCTGGTTAATGATGTCAGAATTTACCAATATTGTGTAATGATGTGTGTATGGTCTTTTCCAGAGAACATCCAGAACATCCTTGGCTGTGTGAACAGCACTTTTTAAAATTTACCGGTAAAGTAGTTACAGAAATTTTCTGGATATTTACCGGTATCACTGTGTTTATATTTCTGAGACAGAATTTAAATAAGAGACTTTGCAGAAAAGTGAAGGGGGCAAGGTGAGCTGTGATTTGTCAGAAATGGGGAAAAAAAACACATACCACCAATAATTTCCAATAAATGTAGTTAATTATGATTTGCACAAAAACATAAGCAGCACAACAGTTTTCCAACATTGATAGCACCAAATATTAAAAACATCAACATACAATTACAATTAATTGAATTGTAATATTCCACAATATCACTGCTGATAAGTGAATTTAGTCCAATAAACAGAGGAAATTGAATTCAAATGCATAAAGTGTGACCAATCAACTTGAACAGTTTTGAAAATAATTTAATGGTCTGAGTAAAAAGAAGCCAAAAAAAAGAACACGACCTACTGTTCGCAAAGCTAGCTAATCATGATGATTACACATATTCTTAAAATCAAGGAAGAAAAAAAGGAAAGGTAAAAGGTCACAAAAAGGTAACCCGATCCAGTTGAGCTTGGAGGGAAAAAATAAGCAGAAAGAAAGAGCATTAACAAATTAAAAACAGCTTGTAGTGGAAAAAAAGAAGCATGAAGATGAAAAAAAATGAAAGAGGTAACATTCCACAGTTGTAGTATTGGTCTGTTACTCGCTTCCTGCAAGCAGTGACTCTGGTCAGGGCGTAGCAAAGCCCTACTACAAAACCCACAAACACACTTCACATCTCAACGACTTCACACACAACGCACACACAGATGCAAGCAAACAGGTGGCGTGTCTGTGGCAGAGCTGTCTATAAAACTTTCGTCCAAGCTTCTAGCATGCATTCCATTTAACAGTCACTCAACGCCTTCAAAGACCCAATGGCATACAAGTGTGTTTACGGTTAACTAATGTAATAAAAAACAACAACATAAACATTAAATACTACTAAAACTATTAAAAAAGTGAAAAAAAATAAAGAGACAAGCATCTGAATACTACAATGTAATAGAAATAATTATAAAATAGCACTAGTTTGCTAATTGTAAAGAAACAAACATTGAAAAATCTTATAAACCTATTATTTTAAATTTTCTCACACATTTTTATTTTGGGATCAAACATCCCCTTAGCACGCAGCATGTGTCTAAACCACATGACAAACTGTCTGTTTTCCATCACCTGACCAATAGCAGCAGCAAGATCAGGTGATCAACTAGATGAACATGTCGTTAAACACCCTCTCCCCAACCCAAACCCTGGAAGATGTCAGCCACTGTACTGAAGTGCATTACTAACAGCAGCGTGTTTACCACAAATAGAGAACCGAGACTCTGTGAAATACCTTCAGATTAAAGCAGTCGACCACAGAGCAACGACAGTTAACACACAAACATACACGCTCTGTTGAATCTATCAAAGATCCTCCAAACAAAGCCTTTACACAGAGAGAGAGAGAGAGAGAGAGAGAGAGAGAGAGAGAGAGAGAGAGAGGGAGAGAGAGAGGACACTCTCACACTCATTCATAAAGTGTGGCCTTTAAACGAAGCGCTCAGAGTCAATAACGCAACTTAAAAAGCCTCTAGACTCGACAACTAGAGCTTGCAATCGGCACACTTTAACCGTTTCCCTCGTCATAACAGCTGAACAAACCCGGCGAGACGGTTCTCAAACAAAACGTTTGTTAGTCAACAGTCACTTATGCTAATTAAATGTTTATTGATCTTATGTAACAGGCTTTCACTAAATACAAAGCCAACGTTCCGACTAAAAGCGGACCTGATTGGCTGCACGCCGCAGAGACTCTCAAACTTGACAAAGATATCACTACTGCTGCACATGGAAGGGTTTTGAGTTACGCTTTAATGTAAAACTTGCTGTAAAAATAACACAACTGCTCCCTAGACACTGCTTTTGAATTGTTCAAGGTGAAGTGTTTAATTTCAAGACTATGACAAGCTGGGGTTTTTTATTTTAAAGAGAAATTGGTAGAGGAGATCATTTTCTGTGCAATTTTGGATGCAAGTTGATCTAGGTCTAGTCTATAAATGGGCCAATTCGCCCTGACTTTCTCAATATACTGCCCATAAATTCCCACAAAATTTCAAGCTTAATCAACATGCTTTTTGAAAATACTGGGAGGTGCCAGACCGGAGACCCTGGAACGTCTCCACAGATTGTAAATCTATCCACACACTGTACACACTCCTTAAAGCCAAAATAGGAGCTTCTGATGAGTCAAGGCCAGAGTATAGTGAGCATTGAAGAAAAACAGGAATAGAAATAGAGAAAGAGTTGACATTTCAAGAATGGCCTCTGATATCTATGAGTGTGTAGAGGTGACGAGTTAGTGTGTGTGTGAGTGAAGAACAGGAATGGGAAGTGAGAGAGTAGGAGTTCTGGAATGTCAGGAATCTCACATTCGTCTGGTGGATCTGAGCACAGAAAGCTGCAGAGAGGAGCTGTAGTCAGGGTTCTAGATTTACAGCAATTTTCTGGATCTGCCCTGAACAGTCCAGATTTATTACTTGGTGTATTTGTTCAAGGGTGGAAAAACGGTTCTCAGAGGACTGAATGATAAAATCTGGACATCCCTATGAAGATTCAAAATGAAACAAAAACGAATTGTGAACATGGGAGGACACTGGAGTCGCAATGTTCCATACCCGTGCACAATGCAATGACAGAAACAGTCAGATTTGGGAAGATTTTGCTAAATTGTTTTAAATGCATTTAACAGGGTTTCTGTAGGTAATACAGTACCTTTAGTTCTAAACAACCCAATATATTATACTTAGTAGATATTCTTAATGTAAATGTCTAGACAGCACATTTACAACACAGAAAATACAATTTCCTACTGACTTTACTACTTTTTACAAACATTATCCTGAGGCATGATTACCTACATTCCAAACCACTAGATCATGGAATTAAACATTAGCATTTAATGTTCCTAAAATATGGTGTTCTTTACACATACATTAATGTGTGTTAGGGCTGCACGAGATTGGAAAATCTGACATTGCGATATTTATTTTTTCTGCGATATAAATTGCGATATACACTACATTGTTGTACTTTCAAAACATTTTTGATCACACTTTGTTTTAAGCTTCAGTTCTTGCTCTTAGCAAACCAATTTGACTTTTGCTTCAATAAACTCCCAATTTGCTCCTTTAGTGGGTTAGGTATTGGGTAGGATTTAATAAGATCATACAGAACGTGTGCTTTATAAGTACTAATAAGCAACCAATATCTGAATAACATGCATGCTAATAAGCAACTAGTTAATAGTAAGAATTGGTCCCTAAAGTGTTAGCGAATATATTAATTTTGATTGACTCACTGGGATGATTCTGTAGGGGAGTGAATCATGCATAATATGTAATAAACAAACTAAAAGCAAAGTTAAATGTACCAAAGGAAAAGATAAAAGTGAAACAAACAGTGCATGTATAATGGTTTTGTATATGTAAATGTAAAAATTACACTGCAAAGTCAACTCAACTTTGCATATCTTTGCAATGTGACTATTGCGAATCCACACACTGCAACATCGATGCTGAAACGATATATTGTGCAGCCCTAATGTATATATTAGGACACATTATTTACACATTCCTAATTAGTAAATAACAAAATATATAAAACCATATATTCTGTGATATTAAAGAGCTAAACAAGAATAGATGCATTTCAGAGTGGTCAGAAAAATGTGCTTTATTTAAAAAAGTTCAGACCAAAGCCTAATATATTTTTCTTACTTTAAGCATAAAAACTCGTAAACTCTGTTTTATATTTTTATCATAGATCAATCAAATGCACCTTGATTTAGGGTTTCAATATCTGAAAACACAACCTCTATCATTCTTCAAACTAAATATCTTCTTTGATTATGAAGATAACGTTTTATGTATGTGGCCGTGAAATCCCTTATGTTTTTCTTCATATAAACATCATTGGATTGGGTTGTTTTTAATGATAGAGAATTTAATTAATGATGTAATGTGATTGGTAATTGAAAAAGAGGTTGCATGTAGAAAATTGTACACATTAAGAAAGGCATAAACCTGAAACGCTCAAAATGCTTGTGGTTATATTTCCCAAAGAATGGGAAATAAAAAAAACATAACGCAATAACTCAATGAGTGCATTTCATGACCTTTTGAGTTATTCGGTTTATAAGATTAACGTGCCAAAATCATACAATGCAGGAGCGCAATACTTACTTTTGAACTTGATATCTGAAAGCACGGCAAAAACACTGGCACAGATATTAATTTCCCTCTCATGCATACAACAATCATAATTTAATTAATAATCATAGAACTTAAGATTTATGCTCCATTTTAAGATGGATTTTAAAATGTCTTTTGTGGAGAGGAGAATCAAGCCAAAAATTACATTACAATGGTCTCGTTAAATCACAGGAGTTACGTTTTTAAAAAAGCCTGCAATAGGTGAAATCCGCGAAGTAGTGCGCTTTATTTTTTACACATATTATAGATGTATAAGGCTGTAAAACCCCTCACTACACACTTTATAAACTTTTCTCAGACAGGCATGACCATTTTCACTCTTTTCGCTTTTGTTTAAACACTTCTTCAGCATGTACAAATTCCAACTTTTTGAGGCATGGTTAGCATCATCCTCTGCCTTTTGGGTGGTAGTGTGGGTGCCTTTGACGGTGCAGAAGGTTTCGTTGATATTATAGGGTTTGTTGAGGAGCAAACATACAGCACAGCACTTTAGAGTCACACAGCTAGCGATCAAAGATTTATGTCAATTTGGCAAGCTGAACGCATTCTGTACTGTATCTGTACTGTCTCCATCAAGGAGATTGGTTGACAATGGTCAACAGTCAATCGAGATGCAGAACACAATGTGCTGTAAAAAAAAAAAAAGCATGTCAAATTGCAGACCGCAAAAGGTGAACCGTATTATGGCGAGGGACCACTGTAGTTTAATGTAATAAAAAAGCATGTTTTGTTCTATTTTCTAAATTATGCTTGACCTTTAGATTAAAACAATCCTTCAGGTGTCAGATGACAAACATTAACGCTAGTAATTCAAACACCAGACCTTTTTTCATTGCATGATTCACAATATCTAAGAAAATCTGCCACTACTTGCTCTGTCCCAACATTTTAATACACATTCATGCATAAATGCAAATGATTCTGTGTGGGCCTGGTCATGACCGAGACAAAGTAACAAGGAACCTGATGTGGACAAATTCATCCTTTTAGCAGTATAGCTACAGCAAGTTCATCCATAATAGATAGCCACACCAGATCACATGCCGCTTCGTTCTCAGTGGAATCCCGTCGCTGAAAAGATGTTGCATCTGCTGGTGTGTGAATGCGTTAGTAATAGTTACACGCAAACCCCTATAAAAACATCCTAGCATGTAGTTTGTCATAGGTGTGCATCTCAAGGGAGCCCGGGAATGCATTTCTTCAGCATGCAGATGATTTTGTGCCTACGCAAGCAAATGATTTCATTAGGTGAGGGTGTATACAGATGTGCAGAAATGCCTTCGGTTTAGCGCAGGTAGGTATCATAATAGATATATTGAGCTCTGCGTTCTCAGTCCGTCTCCCCTGCTGCCCTACTAAACAAACAGAAGAATCAGAGACGCATCTATACAGTATAACTGCGACATTACACCACAATAATTGTTGAGTAATGTGCAGTGACGTGCAGGGAATGCATCATGTTCTGCACTGGCTCACGCATCACCCAGTTCCCCTGTGAGCACTGCCCATAAAAGAACACACTGGATCTGTGGATTAGCCATGGTAACAGATCTGCTGCTCACACCCACCAGGAGAGAAACAGAGAGAGAGGAGAGAGAGTGTGCACGATCACAGCTCTGACCTGTATGAAGGATGATGTAAGCAGCTAAAACACATCAGGGTTTGGTTACAGAGCAGCGCCGTGTGACAGCGCAGCCAGCCAATAGGAGAACCACCTAGTGACTGAGCATAGTTACAACAAACACACAAACTACGCCGAGCTATATGTGGCTGGAGTGCGTTATCCATTGAAAATAAATAAGCGAATAAAACAAAACAAGTTGTCTGGCATTCCTTGGAGCCTAGCTTCTGAGCGCCCTTCCCCACAGATCCTCTAATTATAGAGAAACCACCGCCACAAGACACTATGTGCTCATACGCAAGACAACGCAGCGCAGAACAGAACAGGAAGGGTTTGGGTCTATTCACAAGCTGGAATTCTTGAAAAAAAAAAAAAAACCTGCGGGGAGAGAGAAGGAGAGCGAGGGAGAGGAAGCCAGCGGCGCTGCAGAGGCTGTCTGTGTTTTCCGTGCGGAAGGATCTAGAGGGTGTGCGTCAGGATAAGCAAAGGTGGGGACAACACAGTTCTGAAGTCTAACAGGTTTACTGAGGTAATCCCTCAAAAGAGAACACAAATGTGCATGTGTGTGCTGAGAGTACGGCTCCACTCCTTAAACACACCTTAGCTAATCTAAACAGCACACAGGAGGTGAAAGACAACGGCAAAACAACAACTGCCAAACGTTTACACTACGCTTCAGGTGTCTCTACTGTCAACAGAAATCTCTTCTACTCACCAAAGCTACACTTACAATAATAAATAAATAAATAAAAAATACTACAATTTAACCCCCTTTCCTTTTTATTCAAGTGAGTGTAATTTATGTGTTTTGACAGCTAAATTTCAGCATAATTACAATGCTGAAAACAAATCGCTTAATATTATTCCAAAATGAACAGCTTTTATTTGAAATACATTTGACATATTTTGCCACTAAACATTAGGATGGTAAGTTACTTATTATAGAAGCAGTTTCATAGCTAAAGTTAATTATGACACTGGATTAAACAAACACAGACAAAAACAATTTCTCTGCCCATGTGAATAATGAATGATACAACCATGCACACCTAAGCTAAATATCAACAAAACAAGAAATTGCTTTCAATAAAGGATCCACTGAGAACTAAACTAACAGGTAGGCCTGCCACAATTATCAATATATCGACTTCTCGCACAATACATTGACATGACCTCACACATTTTTGGTGATCGCCCATACATACAAACAGTTCTTGCCATATTTTAACTGACTGCACAACCAATCTATCTCTATAGGTGTCAGTATGGTTGAAAAAAACACTATAATATTTACTATAAATTATTATAGAATAGGGCTGGGTGATATGACAATAATGTAATCTCGATAATTATTTTCCATATTGAACGATAACGATATATATTTTCAGCCATACATTTACAGTTTCAAAAGCTTGGTATATCTCTAATAAACACACTATTAGATTCCCATTGTGGCACATTTCTGCTGTGTTGTTGGCTCTTAAGGCTGACAGGCTTAAGGCTGATCAGGGTTTCTGTAGATATCTTAATGTCAAATTTAAGACTTTTCAAGACGATTTTAAGACCATTAAGTATTAATTGAAGACCTATAACACAATATCAAAAACACGCATACACAGAGAAAATGCAAAAATCACAAAATTAGTGGTAAAATAAATGTATTCAAACAGAACAGTACTAAAGACAGGTTAGATGCACCATTAAACTACAGAAAAAACAAACAAACATCTTGAGGCTGATTAATACTTTTGCCTGGCGCCACATTGCGCACCTCACGAAACGGACAAGGCTTTTATACTTGACGCGTTCGCCATTGAGATATTCTTTTAAATGACAGGGGGTAGCCAAAAGAAGCAGACAGTAAAATCAGACGGATAACCAGAAGTAGGAAGTTTCTGAAACTAGGTCACATCATTAATATCATTCAATATTTTTAAATTAATAGTTCTTTATTATTTTTATAATTTATTATAATAATTAAAGATCTTTATAACCAATGTTATTGAGTGTTCGCTTGAGTCTCAAAACATTTCGTGAGCTTGGCCACCCAAAGCGAACCTCTGCAAACACAGCAATGACGTCACATTCACCGCGCGAACAGAAACAGAAAGCTGATTGGCTATTGCATGTTGGTCTCATTTGTAGTTTTAATACAGCAAATTACATTAGGACTAGTGAAATAAAGAACTACAACACCACGAATAACCAAGCTATAACAAAACAAAAGGATTTAAATGAGCATTAGATGTAGCGTTACATGGACATCGGAAAAATAAGACCAAGAACAGCGAATTTAAGACTTTAAGACCCCGCGGAAACCCTGTTTATATAATGCGACATAAAATGGTGTTAAAATGACAAAAATATAATTTATTGCAATATATTTTGATGCAATATATCGTACAACAAACAGATATCATGACAGGCCTACTAACAGATTACATAAATTGGTTTTATTTTGTTCAACAAATTTTTTTTAAACAAAAATCAATTGTTAAACATTAATAAAGGCATCAAGACGCCACCCTGTATAAAATTAAGATAGTCATAGCCAATCATATAATGCCTCTGCCAGTTTTCTGCTAATGTTTGTGAATGGAGGCCTGTGAGGAAACAGAAGTGTTTTGAGTTTCGCAGGGACCCACAGTCATATTTGTGACAGGTGATATCCTCCAAGGGACACACGTGTGTTCTGTTATGGTGGCTCTTCAGGGACAAAATTAAACACCACCTCAGCGGAAAAACACACGTTCGATACTTGAACACACAACTCCTCACAGTGGGATTTAACTTTAAGAGAGATGCAAGCAAGCTTTGGGACTGAGTGTTGCAGGCAGAAACCCTAACCAGCATCCTGCTCATTTCTACATTGCATTTTCTGCATCAGAGTCGGTCATTAAAAAAAAAATCTATCAAAACCAATCAAGACTAAGATTGTTACTTTATAAAAATGTATGCACAGTTTATACAAATTAAGACATTTTATGTTAAGGTCTGATTTCTTGAACAGGTTAATATTCAGGTTTTGCTAAAATAAGAATTATTTGTAGTGTAAATAAAGCTGACCAGCGGTTAGAATCAATAGACTGAGGCCCCGTTTACACTACTATGTTTTAGTTTTAAAACGCAGAAGTTTTGCTACGGTTACGCCATCCGTCCACACTACGCCGAGTTTTCGAGCCCCGAAAACGGAGCGTTTTGGAAATGCTGGAGAGGCCATTTTCATTCTAAAACACTGCTGCTCCATCTCAGTGGGGAAGGAGGAAAACGGAGGCGAGGCTGCAGACGTTAACCTATCTGATTGGGACTTTTTCCTCAATTTTAAGTAGCCTACACACAGTTCATTCCTGCATCCTCTCCTTGTAAGTTCAGACTCTGCAAGTTTGATATGGAAAACAAACTCCTGAGGAATCATCTGTAAATCTTCAAAGGGACCGTGTACTTTATAACCTTATTCACATCACCCTGGCTATGCTGTTTCACTATCTTAACAATAAAACAAAAACATATAAGGAACTGTCAATTTTCATTTTGATATTAGCAACATAATAGACACCAAAAATGTTGAGGCGTCGTGTAGCTGCATAATACGATCGTCATCTTCATGCATATTTATAAAAAAATGGCGCTGACAACATTACTGCCTCCTTTCATTTTCATTAAAAATACCAAACATACCCTCTCTTTTATTGAATATCAGTTTTAATAATCAATATTGGCCATTATAAAAGTATAACGTACAATAAGTTTATGCATCAAGGCAAGCAATCAGTCATATGTGCAGAATCAGTGTTACATTAACTCATATATTAACCGCGCTCAGCCAAAACACGTTCCCTGAGAACAAGTAATAGATTCAAAAGACCAAAGTCAGGGAATATGTCGTTAGATATAGACAACAAGATGAACTAAATATCACGTTTAACAAATATAGTGAGATTAGATCCAGCGGTAGATCCTTGATGAACAGTTCGACGTGCACAGCTCTCATATGGGTTTGTGCTCAAAGCACGCTGCAGTGCATGTCAGATTGTGTGTGTGTGTGGTCACATGATGCGCGTTTTTACCGTTTTAATGTAGACGCAGAGTTGTTCAGAAACGCTGGGTGAAATGCTAGTGTGGACGCAGATCGTTTTCATTCTAAAACGCCGTTTTAAAACTAAAACGTGTTAGTGTAAACGGGGCATAAGGTACTGAGGTACTTGGGCTGAACAATATATAATTTGAGCATTGATATCACAATGTAAGTATCTGCAACTTCATAAAAAAAAGACTTCAAACCACTCGATCTAAATTAATAAAATCTTTCCAAAAAGAAATATTCAGAGCATCTGATGGAATTATATTCATGTCGCAATATATATTGCAGCATGCAAAATATTGCAATGTCAGATTTTTTCAATATTGTGCAGCCCTATGAGGTCCCATTTAAAAGTTTATTTTTTAAAGAATATTTTGGATTTAACAACATTGATGAAAAGTAAAGACATTTATGATGTCACAAAATATTTTCATTTTAAATAAATTTTTATTATTTTTCGTTAATTAAAAGGTATTGGTTGCTAAAAATTCAACTGTAAAGTAGGGAGTAAAAAAAAAAAAAAAAAGAAAGATTGTAGAACGCTCTTTTAAAAAGTATTATTATTTCACAACATGGCAGATTTGCTGCATACTATATCTTGATAAAAACATTACAAGACATTGTTACAAGCTGCACATTAGGGTTCTTTGCTTATAAAATCTAATGGATAGTCTTTAGTAATTTTATCATTTTAAAATAAAAGCGAGAGACGAAGAGTGCACAATTAATAATTAATGGGCCTGTAAACTGTGATTAACGTATGTCGCGCCATAGTGGTCATTTGCTTTTAAGCGCTACTGGCAAAAGAAAAGGTAAATAAGAAAAACTATAGAATCTAAATCTCTAAGGCTACTAAATCTTCAACAAACAGTCTAAAGGAAACTTCTAGTATAAAGAGTGAGGGAGGGAAGGAAAGTGCCTGTGTGTGCAAAAGAGGCTGAGCTTCAGTAGGAAACACTGTGCAGTGATTTCCAGATGAACTGTGCTATAAAACACACTGACACAATCAGAGGCTTTTTAACAAATGTGTGCTTTATCCATGTTTAACCAAATGCCTTCAAAATTCAAGTGCTCTTGGATTAAAATACAAATTTTAATATTAAACTATGGCTCAAATGCATATCTTGCTTTTCGCTTGTAGATGTTCAACCTTTCATTCGATGTGCTTTGTGACACAAAACTGCATTATGAATCTGCTTGAGAGCTGTCTGGCTTTGCTAATAGAGTGTATAAATGACCTTGAGCACGATAAGAGAAAAGCGCAAATAAATGACGCTGTGAGGAAAGAACTGTGGCAGAGGGCAGTGAAAAGCCAAGCTGCTCTTTTTTTCCCTCCACCTCTACACACGTCGTCTCAGTTTCTTATCAAAGAGCACAGATGCTGACAGGGAGAAATCCAGTGTTGGAGACAGAGCACTTGCACGCCTGCAAGAAGCTAACGCACACAAACACAAGAGCGTATTGCAGCCCAAGAATAGCATTAAAAAAATAAATATATATTGCACTGTAACGGAAGCAGTCTTGCAATTACTGATCTCTGGATGCACACCCAGGTCTGTATTCAAATCTCAACAGAGATGGTGTGTAAATATGCTTTGACAGCAATGATATTCACGTTTCGGTGTCAGACTGTGAAGGAAGTGTGGTTGATTTGAGGCCACCTGCTTTAGGTCCCATAATCTTACTGCATATAGAAAATAAATAAGCATTTCTCCCATGTAAAAATACAATAGAAGAGGATGCGAACTGCAATCATGGTGCCATAGTGCACAAAAAAATTATTAATATCGCTTTAAAACTCATCAGCTCTAACCAAATTAGGCTGAATTTCAAACAAGATGAAATTACTATAAAACCTAAATGTAGGAAAATTTTAACTGGAATAGTCATTTTCTTACCTCTTGTTTATAGGCTTCTCATCCTTTTCATAGGGTTTGACGAACCATTTTCCGATGCGAACGAAACTGCGGTTCATCAGACATCTCTCCAGCAGATTGTGAATGGCCTTAAAGAGAAGAGTTCGACATTCGTAGGACAGACCGCTCTCCCACACGCCGTCATCCTCTGCTGTAGAGTGGAAAAAAAAAAACAGAGACCCGGTCACAAACCTGCTGCTGTCTATAAACAACTGATATGACATAAAACTAAAAGCCACACAAGTCCTTAAAAGGGTTAGTTTACCAAAAAAAGTCTAATTAATTTGTTTATTCTCCCCCCTGTGGTTTTAACCTGTATGACTTTCTTATGTTGACAAGATGATGTCAAGAAGAAAAAAATGAAGATATTTTGAAAAATGCTGGTTGCAGGAACACTTCATTTGCATAACAAACATACAAAGCAAGTCAATTTGTGCCAGATACCAGAACTTTTAAAAAATAAAATAAACAAATATTTTGTATTCAGAGGAAAGAATCTCAAACAAGTTTTGAACAAAAATGAGCGCAGCTGGATTGCTTGGTTTTGGGACTTTTGGGACTTGTGGAGCTGCGCATCAATGGATTTGCTCTGTGTTTGGACTTTCAGCAGTGAAAATTAAACCACACTAAACTGAAATGAACTTAACTTCAACATCAAGTTGACTCAGTTTCAATTTACTAAAAGTTCTATGTTAAGCTGCTTTGACACAATATAAGTTTGTAAAAGCGCTTTAGAAATCAAGATGAATCTAATTAAATAATGGCAGTTTCTTTTGGGTAAAATATGCCCTTTAAATTGAACAGTATTCAGAATGGGCAATAAAATGAACCATAAACAGAAAAGATGACATTTACAACAAATATAAAAAATGTATTTAAAGTGAAACAAACATCAGGGTGTGGGAAATGTTTTGTGCATGACTTGTTTTCTGTAAAATACTGTATGCTTTGTGCTGGTCAGAAGAAAAACGAGATCCATTAATAATGCTAGAACAATGACAAATATTCAATTATAATATTTAATTCAACTCTTCAGAAACCTCCCAAGTAATAATTTAATTTAATATTAGTACACTGCACCTGTACATATGAAAATAAACCTTTACATGACATGACAATGATTACTTTCCCAGGCTTTCTTTTCTGAATATATAAGCTCGAGCAGTACATTTATGAACACACACACACACACCCACATTAAAAAAATTCTTTGAAGAAAGTTGGAAACCAGCAGTCACTTCCTACTCTTGGTGTCAACAGGTTACAGGTTTCAAACCTTCTTTGTTTTTAACAGAAGAAAGAAAATTTGACTGTAAAAAAAAAAAAAGCTTTGACTGCAAGTGTTGATGAGTGTGAATTTCCATTTTTAGGTAATCTAAATAACAAACCAATTGCCAGGCACTTACACTTCAGATTTGATTTCAAACACTACAGCACCTGACATCTCAAACAGAAAGCAATCTAGAGCTCCCGCTGAATTTAAATCAATTAAAAGCCTGGGCAATTAACTGAATTTAAGAGAGCCACACTCCTGCAGTTTTTTTTATTTGTAAGCTCTAGTTAAATTTACAGCAACATGAATTCTACTTGTACTAGACTTGCGCCTTAATTAATCTGATGCACTGATTCTAGCAAACGCCATCTTGCCTTGCACTGACTAGTCTTACAGGTACGGTGTCCAACAGGGCTGTAAATCCGAGCCCTGGTTTGTTTCTGGATCACGTTCGGCTGTGGCCTCCATGCTTCAGTAATCTCATTAGGAGTCACTGCTTAAACCTGGCAGCGCTTAAGCTCCTTTCAAACATGTCTCTGTGCTGCACAGCTCCCATGAGCACCCAGGGGCTGCACGCATTACACCACCCACCCACACTTGCCCATCCGCCCGCATGTCTGCAGATAGAAACACAGCAAATCCACTTGATAAAACAGTAACAAACAGCTCAGATAGGATTCCCCGACACCGCAGACGTCTGAGACTTCATATTCGCTACAGTGTCCTAAATCAGACACCCGTTTAGTTTAAGTGACAACACCTTACAGTTGATTATTTGCAAGACACAAAATCAGAATTTTCTAATTCCTAAAGGCTCTGATATACTTACAGAGATGTTCTTTTTTCTTTTATTTAGGGGTAAATTCTAAGGGGTTTATTTAGGGGTTTCATTTAGGGGTAAAAAAAAAAAAAAAAAAAAAAAAAGAATTTTGAAAGATCTGAGCATTAGTAACTCAAAACATTTGCAAACACAACCCATGCGAGAAGTGGAGTCAAGAGTAGAGTTCTGATGAACATCTAAACACACACACACCAAAATTATAGCAAAAATAAAGCAGTTATATGGAAGCTATATGGTAACAGCAATGTGAATGTTTTCGCACATTTGGAATGTGGGACTTCATTCACACAAATAGAAGGTAGAACAGGAATGACTTTTTTTTATGTTTATTATTTCCTAAGGTTCTTAAAATGTATTTTTGTGTGTGTGAAAATAAATAACATGTTACATTTTATTTGTTTCTTGATTCCAATTAATGGAACCCTTTCATTAATAAAAAATAACACTCTAATTGTTTTTTTAAGTAAAAAAAAAAAAAATAATAATAATATATATATATATATATATATATATATATATATATATATATATATATATATATATATATATATATATATATATATATATATATATATATATATATATATATATATATATATATATATATATATATATATATATATATATATATATATATATATATATATCAGAAACAATTTAAATTGATCCGCTTGTTAAGTGTGACATTCTGGAAAGCTGCTACCGGTGTCCTGACATTTTATCCTACCCATCTGATTATGCTACCAACACTATTTGAATTGTTCTGAGGTTGGGGTTAGGCATGGGCCGGTATAAGATTCTGACGGTATGATAACCTTGGATAAAAATATCACGGTTTCACAGTACCACAGTATTGTGATTACTCCTCTAAAATATATTCTTTGTCTGGGTAAAAAATAAATTTTTTCGCCTTCGAAAACAATGTATTTTATTTTTTGAAAGATTTATTATATTTCGGAGCAGTAAACATGTCTGGCTAAATAATTCAAATGAATCATTGACTTCTGCGGTCTTCATTAGTTTCAAAAACACAGATTTCTATATTTTAAAATGGCATCTTTGGATATTTATTCTACTGGAGATACTGTTGTCCAAAAAAAAAAAAAAAAAAAAAAGGAAAATAATTAACTTTACACATACCTTAGGAGCGGTATTAAAGAAAATTTTGGCGATTTTAAAACCTTGACTTTTCCAGACCGCGGTATAGCTTGAAAACAGTTATCGGCTCACGCCTAGTTGGGGTTAGGGATTAGGTAGGTTAGGGCAAAATTACAGCTTCATATCACACATTTACACAGATAGCAAAATCTGATGGGTAGCAAATTGCGTCATCAAAATATGCTACCTACTTTTTGAATGGGAGGTAGGACAATCTGACAAGGTAGGACAAATCGACAGAACACTGGGTCCAAGCGCCCTATCAAACTGCATGGGGAGAATCAACAAATGGTAATAATAAATGTTTACAAAGCACTGTAATGCGTTCGAAAATCACGATCACAATATATATAACCATGCCTAATATTTGATGCCAAGAAAGTGATGAATTATTTATAAATTGTTAAAATATTGACGTCTGTGATGCAGCAAGAGACACCATGATAGTGTACATCATGATTTTATTGTAATATGACTAAAAAGTGGTCATAAACAAATATTTTCTCAATTCAAATGAGTAGCAGCTTGGACCCGTATTCCATACGTCACGACAAACTTACAATCAGTATCATATTTCAAGTATATATATGCAAGTGCCATATTTTTCCATATATTATCAATAAAACAAAAATACTGTTTAAAAAAAGGGAATGCACCAGATGATTTTATTTCAAACAATTCCATTTGAAATGTTTTAAAAGTGTAAACTAAAGATAATGTAATTAGTCAATACGTTGACCTATCTGTCAGCAATCATCAGTAAGAGTACAGTACACTCAGATCTTCTTATTGTATTCCAGCACATTCCCACACAATCAGCACAGAAGATTCATTGTGGGCCAAAT
Source organism: Danio aesculapii (assembly GCF_903798145.1). NCBI lineage: Eukaryota > Metazoa > Chordata > Actinopteri > Cypriniformes > Danionidae > Danio > Danio aesculapii. The sequence goes on from NC_079444.1 coordinate 28,040,586, forward strand.
CATAAGGTCACTCAGTCACAGTGTGTCTGCGTGCAGTGAAATAAGCGCAGACTGAACGCAGCTGAAGAACTGGAATCAGGCCAGAAGGCAAATCTATAATTCGTTGATGTCTTCTGAAAAGGCAGCAAGTAGTACAATTCACTTTTAAAGGATGTCATTGATTTGACTAACAGCTTGGCAACAATGAAACACCTTGTCTTTTGTCAAAGCAGAGAGAGAGGGAGAGAGAGAGGGAGAAAATGAGGTGGTTTTGGCTGTCTCATGCATCTTTTAATACCCTTAGTACAGGGCCAGCTACTTTTCACCTGTACACAGACACACACTCTTGACACAATCATTCATGGTAAGAAACATTAACCTAAGACCCCATGAAATTCTCCCATTCATGCAACATCTTTTCATGTCTACCATTTAAAGGTGATCATTTCTTAACTTAATTAAATACGCAAAAGATAACTTACTTCCAGGATGTATTTTGACAGCAGGAATTAAAAAGAAATGATTCAAACTGCAAAAACACTGTATAATATTTTAATATGAAGTAATAAGTTGCATGTTTTCTCAAATCGAGAGCCTGTTGTTGTTTTTTTTCAGGATGGCATCAAAATAATGGAGATCCGATAAAGGCATCACTGTCACTTCCGCTTCAGATAACGGCAAATCATCTGTCTCACTTTTTTATATAAACAGCTGCCGTAAAATCTGCTGCTGTGTCTCAACGACATTTTATTCCTCCTCTAAACCAAACCATCATGTTCACTATTTCTACAGTGGGGAGGAGGCACCTGGTTTCTATCAAGCGTTCACTATGACCTTGTCTCTCATGGTTTAACCACTGCCCACAGAGCGCACGACACAAAGAGACCATGTGCTCGAAAGACTACATGATACACAATCTGCACTTTAATAGAAACAAGCCTGGGGACCAAAACAATTTTAAAGGAGCAATTCATAGTAACTAAATGCATAAATGATACTGCCTCAGAAAGCATTTGGATTTAAATAAATGCATGTTTGAACAGAATTTGCCTTAAGAGGTGATATCATAACTTAAATCACTACATGTGTGGGATTAAAGCTGTGACTAGAGTGTTATTTACCTGAACAGTGACAGTTCTTTAAAACTGACTTAAGAGGTAAAACAAAAACTAGGGATGCTCTGATCGATCCGCCGGAGATTGGCATCGGCCGATAATTACATTAAATGACTCAATCGGTACTCGCTGATCTGGCCGATCTCATGAACCGATCGCAAGTGTTTGTTTTAGTTGGAGGTGAGCTAAATATTTGAATAATCTTGCATGTATTTGTAAGTTCTGTGTTTTTGACAATATTGCAAGTTCACTTACTGCAATAAACAGTGGTTTATAGGCCTATTTCCTTTTAGTAAAGAAGTAATGGATTGATAGGTGAACATTTTAACTTCTTATGCATCAAATATGCACTCCAATTTTTTTTTTGATTGAGATATACATGTTAAATTCTTCTTTCATTATTTACAATGTTTCCAAATTGCATAGTTAGTCATTTTTCTTACCTTTTTTATCTGTGCTATCTATTATCTTCTGTAAAGCTGCTTTTGATCATGACATTTTTTTGATCATGATATATGATTATATGCAGCATCCTTAATTTATTCTCCTAGATAAGGAGAGATCTCCACTTAAATATCATACTTAGAGGGAAAATGTGCTTTATGTAAAAAAAAGTTTAAAGCATCAGAATCTGTATTTTATCTGCTGATCACCATGAAAAGGAATCTTGACTTGGTATCGGCTACAAAAATCCTGATCGGAGCATTCATGACAAAAACCACAAGGTTCCCACAGTCTGTCCCAGAGCAATCAAGTCTTAACATACTAAACTTATGACTTGAAAGTGTTAAATAATAAATATAGATTAATTTTGAAATAATAATATATTATCATCATCAATAAACTTAATAAATAATTACTGTAAAGTATAATATGAAAAAATATATGAAAAAATTGTAAATACAAAATTACAGCAGACTATGCTCTAGACTAGCTTATGTCCAAGGAGAAAAGATTTTTGTAAAGAAATATCTTAATTGTATAATAATTAAATCATTTAAACAATAATGACTATACTATTAATAATTATACTAATTAACTGTTATTTTTTATTAACATTATTATTATCATCATTATATTAAAATGAATTATTCATCATTCATTCATTTCCTGTTCAGTTCAATCCCTTTATTAATCTGGGGTCGCCACAGCGGAATTAACCGCAAACTTATCCAGCATATGTTTTACACAGCAGATGCCCTTTCAGCTGCAACCCAATCACTGGGAAACACCCATACTGAATTATTAATATATTATATTATAATTTATTATCTTACATTATTTATATTATGATTGTTTTATCAATAATGTTACTAATAGTAGTATTTAATAATTTAATTATAAATAGATTATAATAGTAATTACTATTATACTAGTAATTACTAGATGCATATGTTCACAGACACAATAAACAAATATCACAACCGAGTGTTTAAAACAAATAATTCATGTAGTATGTAATATTTCTTTAAGAAAACATTAGAATTATTATTATTATTATTATTTATTAATAACTCTGAATAAGTACGTATTTTAGAGTAAATCACAATAACTTAAAATGTAACGCAACAATACATAAACCAACAAATAAACCACAGATTATACTGGAGGAAATACAAAGCTTTTACCCAAACCTACCCACAACCAGAGGACAAGAACACACTTAAAAAAATTCTGGGTTCCACACAATTCCATCATGTTGTTCCAACAAAACTCGATTAAATTAACTTAACTGTTTTTACAAATTTAAGTGGATTGAACATAAAACAATTAAAATTGTCTAAAAAAAAAAACTTAAGAATTTTGTCATTTCAACTCATTTTAAAAAAATAGTTTGAACAAGCAACAAAAGTAATTTCTGAGTGCATGCTGGTCTTGTCAGCAGTTCTCTGTATTATTCAACCCACCAGCAGCGAGCTCCATATTATCATCCCTCAGACACATGGGCTCATAATAGTAGGACAGTGAGCCCTGCCCCTTAGTGTAGAGCTGCTCCCTACAGCCACAGGTTCCTATGCAGGAGTCATTAGATCAGCTGTAGGGTCATTAAACAGAGAGATTAATGTCTCCTCAACCATTGGCCCCGGGGGATTGAGCCAGACCAGGGAAGAGCCAGAGCCGTACGCTACAGGAGCCTCTTTTCTTTCTTTTCCTGCTAATTTTCTCTGTTGTCTCTACCTTTCCATCTCCATCTTTCTTTATTTCTCTGCACCTCATCTTCATCCTCTGCTGTAATCTGTCTTCTCTCTCTCTTCTATATGCACCTCCATCCCTTTCTCCTCTGCTTGTGCCCTTGGCTTTCCTTTCTTTCTTTCTCTCGCTCTCGTTTGTTCTGAATTCGAGTGCAGAGCCTTACAAGGACTAGAGAGCTTCAATTACTAATTAATGACTATTTCCAAAGATGACAGGAGAGCACAGCGAAGAAGAGAGGAAACGGTAAGGAAAGGGAAGCAGAAAGATGGAGGAAAGAGAAAGCAGGGCTCCCCCCACCCTCGTCTCTGGCTTGGGGAATTAAGTGCAAAAGCCAATGCATCATCAGGACAGGGTGAACAAGTCTGACCACACCACAGTTACAGCAGCACAGACACAACACAAACAGTGCCTGCTGAAAATCAGGCCATTTCTCAAGCAGACTCCTGGGGGGAAATAAAGGCTATTGGCTATAATCGCTACTGAGATTTAATGATGGCATTTCGACCAGTTCATATTTGTATAATTGTGAAACTTAACACCATTTTTTTTCAAAGTAATGATAATAATTAAAAAAAAAACACCATCAGAAACATAAAAAAAACTTATCAGGACAGTTAACCCACTCAAAAAACTATTCGCTGTTAATTTAATGCCTTTTTAGCAGTAGAATATGCAGTGCTTCCCACAGGTTGAAATCTACTTGCGGTGTAGACTGGATGAAACCCACAGCACATAAATAGTTAACTATATGCGACAAACAAAACATAATTAGATTTTTAACTGTTTTTATTATTTTCTCCTTTTAATGGGTTAAAATTTATAAAATTTAATAAAATAATAAATAAATCCACTATTTCTTTTTTATGCTTTTCAGGAGCCATGTGCTCACTGACAGGTAAAATCAGCTTCTCTCTATCTCTCATTCAAGTTCAGGCTGCTTTATTGGCATGACATTTTGTACAATACTGTCAAAACATTATGTAATATATTGGCACCATCAAATTAATAAAATATACAGCAAATGAGAAATAAATGACAGAAAAAAAGAAAACCTATATTTAAAAAAAATACTAATTACAGTGCTCAGCATAACAGAGTACATCCCATTTTGAAAATGAATATTTTTAGCCATTTCTTAGTGAATATAGGCTATGTATTTTGGGGCATTTAAACAAAACAGATTGATTAAACAGATATATTTATTAAAATAATATTTTAGTCACCAAACATATTTAGAAATTGAAAGATAATACAATTAAGTTCAAGAAAAATTATCATAAAAACAAAAAACAATTACAACCTACAAAATTTCAACTAAATTTTTACATTTTTTGCTTCTCTTGATTTTTCCTCTTTTTAAAATTTGCATTTAATATTTTTCTATAACATATAAATTTGGGTTTACTAGTTTTTGGACTGTTCTCATAAATTATTTTGGTAGATAAGCTCCAGATTTGGCTTCGGTACTGACTAATCTAATGTATATGCACAAATATAATATTGTAAAGCTTCCTATTAAAAATATGAATTTAAAAGATGGATTTGTGAGGGGTGATACTTATACATGTTGAGGACTGTAAAAGATTAAAACGTGTAAATTATTTTAGTAAGACAAATTAGTTTATTACCCATTTCTAATAATGTACAAATATTCTGCACCCAATTAAGGTGTAATTTCATCCTCTCTGAGTATTCAGTAAAGTTTTTCTGAGTTGTTTAGACTAAAGAAATAATTATTTAATGTCTCTCTCGGTTTCGCGACTATCCGCATAAAATTAAGCTCAGAAAACGAAAGCAAAACAAAAATCTTGGACATTTTAGTAGATTTAGAAACCATGGCCAGATGCAAAAAGGTGCGAGTCTCTGTGGGTCTGCAGAGCATTTGAGACTGTCTGTGGGATTGTTGTCGCACACACAGGCGAGTGTGAAACTGTTAAAAGAGATTTTCCAATACTTAATCGCTGGCGGATGTTTGTTTACTGTATATTTAGCAGATGCAAAAAAATAAATAAATAAATAAAACGTAAAAGGATGATAATAATAATAGTAAAAAAAAGTGTCACTAAATATACTTGTTAATAAACCTTGGCGGCCTGGAAGAACTGATATTAATATTAAATATGAATACAATTATAATATGAAATATTAAATAAGAGTTTTAGCTGAATCCATGATTTTTGGTGACTTATAAAATGCAAGACACTGGCTGCTGACACTTTGAGAATTCAAAAGTCATATAAAGTCAAAATTAAATAAAAATAAATAAATTTTAAAAACATGTCTCCAGATGACGCTTTACAGTCTTAAAAAATATAACCTTATTGTTTCACTTCATAAGACATCAAAGGATCATCAGCAGTGATTGTACTCATTTTGGTTTGTCTGTTTTTCTTTTCAAGTTCCCATATCTGTTGACTTGCATGTTATGAATGACCAGTGACTAGTTTCTGCTATAAATTATGATTCATTTATTTACTTTTGGGTCACTACTACCCCTTTTAGATTTGTTTGGAATGTTTAAACTTGCTTAACCCTTCATGGTGTATTAATTGAAATACTTTTTGGAAAAACCCTGGAGTGTTACTGGGGTTTATTACAAGACTTTTGAACTTTTTTGAACTGAATGGCAATGGTTTTATGGTTAATATGGCTATTCGCCCAATAAAGTGTTAATGTCTGAAGTTTTTACTGCTTGATCAAAATAATTATAACAACAAAAAGATTCCAATAAATGCTGTCAAACCCCACCATGAACAGGTTTAAACCAGGTTCCTTCAAGCTAAAAGGAACTGACAATCATTGATCTATTCCACATGTCTGCTTGACCATTAAGCCAAACTCAAGCCACTTTCAAGCACAATGTAAACTGATGTTTGCAAGCATTACCGGTGAGCATGTAAAATAGATTGTTATTGACAACTGCAATTGCACATTTTCAACAGAAACAAGCAAAGCCATGCATTACAGAAATAACACGCAGTCTTGCAACAAAGCCCTTAACCTGTCAAACAGCACAACAAGATTAACAGGGGGAAAAAATACAAATCAGACCTCACACACACAGTGAGAACAAAGAGCAGCTTTGCGCGTTGTGCCGCGCAACAAACCACCAGCAGTGTAAATCAACCCAAATCTTTCTCCTGCAATAAAACAAATGAAATAACACCAATTTCAGGTGACCTAGAAATGTCTTTTTAACACTAAACAGAATCTGTTTGTACAAGACCCATGCTGTTTTCTGGTAGGCATCTGGCACAATGTGTGATTGTCTGATCAGGGCGCTTGACTGTTATGGTATCTGAAGTCTGTTTAAAACTTGGGAGGCATTGAGGAAACGGCGGAAGGTTGGGGGAAATTAAGAACGACAACAACGCACCTTCTAAAGCAAAGGAACTTGTATTATTTCCTTTTGTGTCTGACATCATTTCCTGTTGGAGGCATAGCTCTCCAGCCGTGGGGTCGGAGGCCGAAGCAAGCAGAGGATTTACAAATGGTTTTCCTGGGATGATATCACTCACAAGCGCCTCTACAGTCTTAGACAAGCAGTGATGTCACAGAAAGGCAACAACAAACATCATCTCCTCCAGCGCACTCAGTTCTCTCTGTGTTGATGGGATCCAACATGTTTTCAAAGAACCTTTTCTCTGAGCGGCTCAGCTCTGTGGCCCGAGGGTTCAAGCTACACACAGCTTGCCAATAGAAGATTCCTGCTCTTAAATGCACGGCTCATGTGTCTGACAAACAGTTGCAGTCAAGCCGCTAGCACACTGCCAGTGTGCCTAAGAGTCACAGGCTACATGACATCCGGACAAATACTATAACTATGTTCATCACAACTTGAGACATTTTGTTAGTGGAAGAGTCTCAGAGGCCAATCTGTAATTACCGCGCCTGATGGATTCTCAGTGTTCTTGGCTTACTGCTCAAACTAGCACTTGCACACAAAGGTGGAGTGTGTAATTTCTGTACCACATGAAAGTTAGTTTTATAGAGGCCCCACATAGCAAAGTGACCAAAGAATTCTCAGCAATTTTGACTGTTAACAATAAATTTTGCTGTAATAAACAAATAAAAAAACAAAATAAAACTGTATTTTCCAGATGCAATAAGTCACATCACATAAGTCATATTGGGTCAAAATAGTAATGAGAGAAAAACAAATAGCATTAGTCAGCCATGGTTTCCACTGCATTCATTCTTCCATGGCGGGGCGCCACGCCAAAACTCATCCCGCCACGGCTACATTACAGCTTCTCATTCAAAATATTTAATATTTACACCAAAACGTATTAAAAGGTAAGTGAATTATAACATTGCAAATTTTTCTGTAAGGTTACATGATGACTGACTGACAGGTGCGTGAGGCCAGCAAACATGACGTATAGCCGTTTCACTTTACTACAGGACGCATTAATGGCGCTCTGTAGGTCTATTGGTGAAATTCATAAATATTCTTAGCAAATCTAATAAATGCTGGAGACATACTTGTTACATAAACGCACTAAATCGCACTTCAGCAGCATTTACTTGAGAGCGCACAAGAAGATCTGCGCTCTTAAAGCGGCTTATATTTGAGGGGGCATGCAAGAAGTTGTGTGCACGAGCAGAGGAAATTGGCGCATGCTCGTAGGCTATTACACAGCCACAGCTGGAAAAAATCCTGGAGAAAACATTGTCAGGGTTTCTGCAGGTTTCATCAAGTCAAATTTAAGACTTTTTAATACACTTTTAAGATCATTATAAATAAATGTAAGATTATACATGGCTATACACTAAGGATTTTTGATATTGGCCCAGTTGGACCAATGGAATACATTTTTTTGCTTGCCATAAAAATCAAAATGTAATTATTTCTTGGCCCCAAATTTTTGTGTCAAAACCAGACAACTGTAGTTGTAGACACTTTCTTTTCAACATGAATGTTTCGCGTTTTTTAATGAGAAGTTTAACCTTGTTAAAAGTATATTACAGAGAAAATCACATGAGTATTCTAAAACACATACAGTATTTGATAGATTGAGTATAACTCCTATTCAACCTAATGTGTTTCTGTTATAAAACCTTAAGTCTATTTATAAACATCTATTTATAAGTCTATTTATAAACATTATGTCCACTCCTCCTTACTTCTGTAAGTAGTTTTTGTTTAAATGGACGGGGTCCTTTTTCCTTAGATCAGGGTCATATATTAGGGCTATACATAATAGAACTTTACAAACATGTATTTGAGCAAACCCTTCAAATTTAAAGGCTAAAAAAAAAGAAACTAATCTTAGTGTCATTTACTAAAATTTACTATAAATGCCAAATTAAAGAAAAAAACTAGTGGAAAAGAAATAAATAAATAAATAAATAAATATAATTTAAATACTCACTTAATACGAATTCAAATGTGCAACTTTTTGTTTTGCTTGAATTATGTGAACTGCATCTTTTGCTTCCTTGCATTATATTTTAAAGTGAAAGTCACAGCACATTTTAGATGATTAAAAGATGTGACTTGTATCATAGAAAAGCAGTTATTACACCGTTGCTAAATTTAAGCATTTTTATTATGTGCATTACTATCATAAACATTATTTATAATTTATTACAATTATAACAATAAAATAACTGCTTAAATTATACTAGCACCTCAGAAAACACACATTAAACAATTATCAAATTTCTGCATACTTGCATATTTTCTTGTATTAAACAGCAATACATGGATTGCAATACACTCCATTAGTGAAGACTGTGCTTCCCTTGTTCTTCAAATCATATTTTTAAACATGCCATTTTAAAAAGAAAAAAAATATGGTGAGCCTTAATTTTGTAGCCTGAAAGCCAGTCAGCCTTCAGCATAATGGGTATCACCAGCAGCTGTCTTTGAGCTATGCGGTAAACAGGTAGCCCTCGTGAAAAAAAAACCCAGAGGAGAGAGAGAGAGAGAACAGGGGAGAGAGCGGGAAGAAAAGAGAGAGAGAAGCTGCCAGCACAACTTGCACCACAGGGAGACTGGCAGACGGGGGAGGGAGCGAGCAAGTGTAGCAGACGAGTGTCAGAGGAGGAAAAATGAGGAAGAAATGAGCCCTACAGCAATTACCCTTACAGACAGACTACAGCTCCTTAATTTCTATGCAAAAAAGATCAGAGAGAGGAAGGGGGGGAAAGAGAGAAGGAGGGAGGCATAAAGGGAGAGAGAGCGGAAAAGCAGAAGGGAGGGAGCGAAAGAGACAGAAAGGAGGAGGGAAAAAGACCTTATTCATGTCTCGTTCTGTGGATGCCCCTGGATAGAACCGACATCAGCAAGCGCCACCGACAGGAACATAGTGAGGGAAGGGGGAGGGGAGGCGATCGGACATTTACATAAAAATAGAGGCCCATGGTCTACCGAAGAGATGCTCAGCTCGGTTATTCCAGATCATTCCATCACATAGCAAGCAGAGCGCTGGGATTGGTTCACTCCCGCGTTGCTTTCAGAGTCGGGAAAAAGTTGCCTCTCAAACATCAGCTAAATGGCCTCCTGTCTCATTACATCTCCGAAACGGCACTCCATGTTTTCCTCCACACGCTTGGTGATTAAATACGAGGCTTCAGAAGATCTGTCAAGTTCTTCCTTCACTTGCGCTTCCCTTGGGACAGGAGCGATTAGTTAGCAGACAGGAATGGCACTTGCAGCAAAATTTTAAAACTTTAACAAGCTGTAGATCTGATGAGGGGGTAAACTATGCAAGATAAACCAACATTTGAGCTCAAACCACCTCAGACAAAGCCACTCGGTTTACACATGGTATTAGCATGCAATCACAAGTGGACCACGCTAAATATAGGTTCCAAATGGTAAGCATTGAAACCACATTCAGATGAGGTTAAAAATATGTGTGTGACACAATTGTATAAGTAAAGTAAACGCTAACGCTCTCATTCAGGCCAGACTACATAATCATCTTAAAAAAATTAATCGTTGCATTAAAATGTTAATAACAATTATGTTTAAAGAAAATATCTTTACTTGAACAGGTTTAAAAATAGCTACGTTTATTTACTGCCACATCAGCAACTTATGGTTATTTCATGGCAAGATCAATATAGAAAAAACATTACTTAATAACAACTACTTTATGATTCAAAAAGAGACGATCCAAAAAAATCTTTTATAAAAATAATTCACTTTTACATTAAATAAATTAGATACAGGGTTTCTGCAGGTTTCACAAAGCTAAATTTAAGACCATTATCAATGAAATTTTAGACTTAAACAGGGCTAAATGCTAAGGAGTTGTTTTGAAAATCATAGTAAGAAAAGATTTTCACTTGCCCTTTCAAAATAACTACAAACATTTAATGCATTTAATAATAACAATAATTTAGTTTGAATTTCTTTTTTTTTTTTAAATAAATTTTCAAATACATCCATTCACAAACCCTATAATCCTTCCCAAAAACAGAACAAAACATAGCTGTCAATTACTTCAGTCTACAATAATAGTAATTTGATAATAAAAATTATAGGTCAGGTCAGTATTCTCAGCAGTAAATAAATGCAGAACTTAAGCAAATGTTACTGTAAGGAAAGTAAGTGAATACTCTTTTTAAATAAAAAGTTAAGTTTTATTGAGATGGATTGTTGGTGGTTGTATGTCATGGCCAGATTGGGTAGCTATACATGAACAAAAGAAAATTAAGACCTGTTAAAAAAGATTTAAGACCTACAACACTTTAATAGATTTAACACTTTAAGGGCTAAAATTTATCTTTTAAGATTAAGACATTTTAAGACCCCGCGGACACCCTGTAGATATGATTTTTCAGTTTAATATAAGATAATTTTTTTAAAACATCCAAAGCGCTTAAATAGTTAAGGTAATTAAATTGACACACAATAAATGTGTTACAAAACACATTTAAAATAAATAAATATTCTTTGGATTCATTAAACAATCCAAAAGAAATTAATAAGAAATGTTTCTTAAACACCAAATCAGCAAATGATTTCCGAAACATCATGCTACACAGCAAAAGATGAAGTATTCTGAGACAAATGTTTTTTCAAGTAGAGTGCACAAAAGGAGCGCTAGTGCCATTTTTTACTCTCTCCCTTTAAAGTCTCACTGGACCTGCTGTTCACTGATTCACACCTCCATTGCCAGGGTGCCAGTAGGGATCTATATCAGGTGCTCCGTGGTCCAGGACAGGCGAATATATTTACGTGTGTGTGAGTGTCTTAAGAGCTTAAATTTTATCACATCCCATGGGCCACTGCTGTGTTTGTATGAGGGCCAGCAGAAAAAGGACTGTGTGTGTGCTGGTGAGAAAGACATCAAGAAGCGTGCGTCAGGAGAGATGTTGAACAGGCAGCAGGTTCACACGTCTGTCGCAAGAAGAGAAGGTCAAGTGGCAATGACCCTGCTGATCTCAAAACCACCACAAGCATAACATTTAGTCCTGAAACACAGGCTGTTTGACACTTTATCTGATCCTGATTTAGATGAACAGTAAACCACAGATGCTTACAAGACGAGCTAAAGCACAAAGCTTAATGCCACGTTTGACGATCTGGATTAGCACTCGGATAAAATGAAATGCACTTTCATTCGCAATCAAATTAACACTTGAATACGGTTCGCAGTATAATTCAGTGTTGAATGGCTTTTTAAGATGTTCAAGATGAGCAAACTCTAACCAAACATATATTTTAGATCTAAACAATAGGATTTTTAAATGGCGTAAAGGCATAGTTCACACAAACATGAAAATTCTCACCATTTAGTCTTATGTTGAACACAAAACAAGCCAAGAACAAGCTGAAGAATGCTGGAAACAAGCAGAACTATACTCTTTCAGAACTATACCTTTAAAGGAATCTAATGTTTTACTGTGGGAAAAACCCTTCACAGACATCTTAGATGGCCTGAACAAGCGTAAACTAACAAATTGTCATTATTGATAACTATAAAAACAATCCATGTAAACACTTTTAAATTCCATAAAATAGTTGTTCTTCATTAAGAGTCAAACTCTGGTTCTGAAAACCAACAAGTGAAGAAAGAAACAAGCAGTGTCAAGAGGAAAAGAGAAGCACATGTCTGACTTCTCCTCTGAGAGTCATAAGGCACAACAGGGATGCAGCCATTACAGCAAACATCTCCACAAACGAATGAAAAATACAGCAATATCGCTTGTGGAGAGGGATATTATGGAATGGGTGAATTGGTCATTCTTTTGCCCATAAGGCTCCATTTCTGTCCCTTCTCCAGCACAATGAACGGTAATGAGGGTGGGTCAATGGAAAAAAGAAATAAATAAATGTATATAGGCTCAGTATAACTCCATTTTTCTTTCCTTCTGTTTCACACTGTAAAAGAAGGCATGAATAAAGATGATGCGAGTCCATCTTCATGGTCCATAAAGGGAAAAAAACAACGAAGGAAAGAAAGGTGGAAAATGAAAGCTTTTCCGCAGACATCCATGATGCTTTCTGCTCGTTCATGCTTCGATGCTCTTCATTATCCCATCCTTCAAAGAGCTTAAGAAATAAAAATGAGGCAAAACTTCTTCAATATTTCCCATTCCATTCTTTTGTCTTTTATCAAACTTAGGGGTCTGCACTAACACACACACACAGGAAGAGATGTGACACCTTCACACCACTGCTGCTTTAACAATGCAACAACAATAATCAACCTATGGCCCAGGTTAAAAGCAAGTGATCTTAAAAGAAAACACAATTATAAAAGCAATTCCTGCAGCCCTAATCTACAGGTGATCACTTCCACAGAGATAAATCAAACACCTTCAGACCAGCTGGTTCAAACACAAGCGCAAGACTCTTGATCTAATTTTATCACGCCAAACATTCTCGTAAAAATTGAAAACATTGCAGCATGCATAAACTTAATGGCGCACTTTTTAGGTTTATCCGCAAGCAACAGACACCGACTGCTAAATTGGGACTGCAGAAACAATAACTGAAGATCTTTGCTTGGGCCTACGGCACATTTTGATGACAAGTAACTAAAATGCACACACAAAGAGTGTGTGGGTGTGAGAGAGGAAGGAGGAGGAAGAAATTCAGATAGACCACAGTCGATAGAGAAACAGAGTTAAAGTGGGCGAAAAGGAAAAAAGAAACTGAAAAACGCAAAAGAAAAGCAGCAATGGTTAAAGTCAGCGACTGTCTCCAAACATAGTGAGCTGCCTATCTAGACGGCATCTGAAGACACCTTGGGTTTGAATGATAACATCTTATTTTTTTAAAGGTTGTGTTCGCACTTGTAGTTCAGTTCTCTCTTGATTTGTTTGGTCTGGGAAAGAAAAAATTACATTTCCTCCTAGTTCCCTCATTCTAGCATTTTAAGGCTCAGGCTACCTGAAGATAGAGCTGCACAATTAATCGAACAAAGATCGCGATCTCGATTCGACCCCCTAGACGATCTTAATCAAGCATTTCTACGATTCTGCCAATCATATTTTTAAGTTCAGGAGAGAAGCAAAGACGGCTGCACGAGTCTTTTCATTGTTTCACATACATTGCTCAGCGACATGGACACCTCAAAATGATGTTGAAAGAGTCACATACTGTATTTATAAGGTATAATTCACCTAAAAAAATGTCATTTTTGTCTTCATATAACGCTGTATTCGCAGCCGGGAAATCACACGTGACCTGAGCTGCTGACCGTGAGCTGTTACCACAGAGAGGGCGGGCGGGCGCCCTACTAAATTATAGATGCACACGTCTACAATAGTGAAAAGAACCTGTGAGTAACAGGTAATAAAGTTGTAAATAATATTCAGTTTGTGGCACAGAGTGATCGTTTGAGAGCCGTATGCGAAGTATGAACTGCACTTCAGCGTGCACATCCTTTAAATAATCATATCGCATTTTAGAGTTATGATTGCGACAAGCATTTTATGTTTTTTTCTTTCATAGCGAACACACAGTTGTGCATGAAAATAAATGTTTTACAGTGTCAGTATAACTACTCTAGCCTATATAATGTTGATTTTACCAGTGAATTAAATTGACTAATAATGTTGTTAATGACAGATTGCAAGCTTAGGCCTATATCTCAAACATAATTAAACATCAGAATTATTATAAGTAGAATAGAATTATTTATAGAAACCAGTAGACGTACACATAATATTATTATTGTTGTTGTTTTACCATATGTTTGAGGAGAACAATAATAATTGTTTCTCATATTAATCTTTATTTGACATCTACAGAATTGTGAGAAAATCGTGATCTTTATTTTAAACAAAAAAAAAATAAAAAAAATAAAAATAAAAAAAATAAAAAAATAAAAAAATAAATAAATCGCGATTCTCATTTTAGCCAGAATCGTGCAGCTCTACCTGAAGACTATTTATTGGTGAAAACTGGACTGGTGCTGCTCAATGTATCAGATGAGACCTAAGAGAAGAGTTTAACGTGTAAAAGATTAAACAAAAAAAAGTGAATTTCCGTCAGTTGTATTGAACTGAAATGGGTAAAATTGTGACTACGAGAAAAATCCCATATGCTTGAAAAATTTGTCCTTTTTTGGTAAATTTTGAAAGATTACATTGTTTTTGGTTAATTTAGAAATATTTGATTCACATTTATATTTCAAAGTGCACCAGAGTACATTTAGGATTGCAAGACCAACCTTCATGGTCTGCACCAGCCCTGCAGGCACAGGACGTCAACATGACGTCATATTGACTGTGTACCACAATCTGTCAGACCGACATCAATGCCCAACGTCCAACCTAAAATCAACCAAATATCAAAATCTAATCTTGTTACACCTTGACGTTGTGTGGACATTACCACTAGTCCATCTATCAGACGTTGGATTTTGGTGACTTTCCAACACAACCAAATATCAACATAATTTGATGTCTGTATTGGACGTCAAAATAACATTGTCCTTAGACGCTGGCTAGACATTGAATTTTGGTCACCTGTTGTCACAACCTAAATCTAGCCTAATATTAACGTCTTATGTTGCATGCCTGCTGGGAGGGTTCAGCAGGCACCGTTCACAATTGTTTTTAATATAAACCGGAATAAGAGTGCAATCCCATCAAATGTGCACACACCATAACTATCGACTTGGGGTATAACTGAGATTCAAATATTCCATCTTGGTAGGAAGCGTTCTTGATTTTAAAAGACACTCTGAAGCTTACCTGTCAGTTCGTGGTGGATAAGCTCAGCGAAGTTGGGATCGTCGCCCCACCAGAAGAGCCAGAGCTCCCGACGTCCCTGCCTCTGGCTCCGTCTCCACACGCTCAGCACATCCGACTTCAGACATCGACTGAAGCTGCAGAGGATGGGGTCTTCCTCGGTGACCGGGAACAGCATGGGCGCCGAGATCGGACCTTGCCAAACGTACCTCTTCCATTTTATCCCTGTCAAATCAGCCTGTGAGAAAGAGACATCGCATTAGCTTCTGTCTGTTAGGCCGCTCACCACCTGCGAAAAGACACACACATATTCGACAGCATCTAAAAGTCTTAGCGCTGATCTATTATCTGGTTTTAAGACCAAAGATAAACGCCATTGATGTGATGGAACAGACCCTAGACCAGCAGCACTCGAGCTATGAAATACTTAATGGATCCCAGCCCAGGAGTTAATCCTGCCTTAATGATCCGCTGTAAGATCAGCCACACTCAGACTGATACAGATAGGAGAGATCAGAAAACAATGAGTGAAGCATAAGATGGAAAGAAATGACTTCAAACTAAATTTGCCTAACAGTAATAAAGTATTTTAACAACCAAATGAATCGATTTAAAAAGGAAATTAAAAGGCATTTAATAAAAGAAAAAAGGGGATTAAAAAATAACCTCATCATCAGTGTGCTGATTAACAAATAAAACATAAATTGACATGCTTATGCACATCCTTAATTGACTTGGCAGGACAGGTAATGCAGGCTTCAGCTTTTACAAACTGGACAGTAGTGTTTATAAAGCCATGAACACAAAACAAATATTAACCGTTATATTCTGAAAACCCTGACCATTGGCAAAACTAACAGCAGTCAATCATTCTCATGCAGGCCTAGCTAGAATCAGACATGGCAAGAGGCAATTGTTCACAGTCACACTGATGATAATGCTCATTTGTTGCAAAGTGAAACTTGTTGCAGATGTAGGAAAAATATTTCCATCTGACTTAAGAGAGAAGATCAAACACCTGCAAAATATGCAAAGAGACCATCTGCAGAGGTTGCATTGAGAAAAATACAGCAGCAAAAGCTGCTAAACACTTGTTACTGAAACTAAAAATGGGACAAAACTACCAGTGGAAGTTTAAACCGTTGACAGCTGAGGGCAAGTAGTAAATTAGAAATTTACTCAAATTTCATCAGAACAGAGCTACATTTTTATACTACATTTAAAGCAATCAAAAAGCATGGCCAATTAAATGAAACAATCAATTTAACCAATTTAAAAACGTAACAAAACTCTTTTTATTCTTAATAAAAAACAAAGAACAACAATCCTCGTCCTTATGAATAATAAATATTACAATTATTAGTAGTATTGCTTTATTAATTACTTCAAGTACTGTAGCGGGCCTATAGTTCTGTTACAATAGCTACGTTTCCATCCACCTATTTTTATGTGCATTTTGGATATGAGCATGAAAAATGGTTGATGGAAATGCCAAGATGCACATCAATTTTGAAAATGTGCATAAAAAACGTGTGTGCTGAGTAGGATAAACTTTTTATTCCATGAGAAAAGATGCGCATAAACTACGATGAAAACAATTTTACCGAACAAATTCCAGAATTAAAAAAAAGTCAAAGTCAGCAGGCTTAGCACATTGTAAAACATCTAAAATGTTGTTTTGATCATTCTAAAACGCCGTAACCATTTCAGTATTAGTGTTATCATATTAATTATCTCCAGAACTGTTGAGATCGTCTGTGCTTCACGTCTCACGTCTTCAAATGCCACCACACGTTCATTGCGTGTCGACATTTGTCTTCTGGGGCTTATTAAATAAAGAAAAGATTGCCACAGCTTCTACCGTAGACGACTCCGTTTTTACTTTTGATATTGGCACCAGTTAATCAGGAAGTGACAATTTTGTTCTCTTTGACTACTTGAATGGAAACTGCTTTATTCGCACAACTTTTATGCGACAATTCAGATTTGCGCATAAATTTACTTCACATCTTGGGATGGAATCATAGCTAATGTCTTCAAGTTAAACTTTCTTCAACCTGTCAGGCTGTCAGATGCTTGAGTACATACATGTACATAACAATATGGGTAAACTGCTGGTGAAGTGTTTCCTAGAATAAGTCTCTAGATGAAGTTCACGTTCATGTCCTCATATAGTGAGCTGGCAGACATTAAAAACAGTGCAATTTATTCACACAAAAATGCAGAACATGCAGACTTTATATTTAAACTGCCTTTCTACACTGGTCTACACTTCGATCTGACTGTTTGTACAGTGCTAGTTTAGATTTATTCATCTAAAATTTGCCAAAGTCCGCATCAACTGCCAACTGCACTTTTACGTCTGAATTCCACAATTATGTCCACATTTTCACATTGCTGAAATCATTAGGTGCTGTGAGGGGGGGGAAATGTCAAAACGGTCTAAAAGGCATAATGAAGACATTGGCAGAAATGTAGGAGGAAAGTAAACAACCTCATGAAGCACTTCTAATTTCCAGCACAAAATCCTTGTTTTTCCAAAAAGAAATGGAATTTAATGTGATCTAAAATTAGTAATGACCACAATATGCAAAAACACCATCGGAAAGTGTGTGTGTGTGTTTTAAGGACAGGAGTCATGTTTGGCTCGAGGAATCTAGCTCCTTTGACTTTCCACTTAAACTTGAGTGGTTTGTTGGGTCACGGCCTCCAACATAACTTCCTCCTTTGTCATAACATCTCTCTTTCGCTAGAGTTTTACAAGAAATCCTGCGTGCGCTGCCAGGAATGACAGCAGATGCTTTGCGTGAGAATCGAAGCAAACAGCTGAGCAACAGGTGAAGTGACACCAACATCCCCCTTGAAAACACACTCCAACCAACAGGCCAAAACTATCGGATGCTTTCTCTGCTGCCTCTCGCTCTCAAGAGATGCTCATCAATAGTGTCTGTCTCACATTGCTTCAGCCACTCAAAAAAGTCAATCGGGCGCCTGAAGACCAATAGCCCCTGGAGACCCGTCCAATGACAGGAAAATAGCTTCACATGCGCTCAAGATAAAAACTGTGACTGCTTTCAATTCATTTAACTGAAAGAGTTCTTCTTCATAAGCATGACGACCTCACTGGTGCAAAAAAAAACTTGAAATGTCAATCTCAGGAAGCCACAAGTTATCTGCAACATATCGCAAGCGCAATTTTATTGCTACACTACATAAAATTAATAAGCACACATTACACAAAACAAAAGTGGTTAGCTGATGATGCTTAATAAACTTTCTTGTTCTAGTTCAAAATCATATTTACGCCATCTACCAATGTGGCTAATAATATAGTCTATAACTTTAATGTTTGCGTGTTATGAGGCAGCAAATGTGTGTGCTGAGGTGAGACACAGTTTCCCATGAGCTGAGCCTTACAGTGGTGTGCTAAAATTACACTAAGCAAAACAAAACGGGGTCAAACACTTTAAGAGCTTACATGTACAGAGAAATATGCAGATGGACTGTTCTTGGTGATCACAGACCGACACTTGTATTATATAAACATTTAACATACCTTAAATATAAGAATCTGATTGACATGAAAAATCGTGAGAAGGAAAAAACAAAGGTGACACACCTGCAACTAAATAACACAACTCATCTGAGACTGAAAGCGCAAATGAGTTTCTGGAAAACTGCAACTATTCATATTCAAATCATCAAGCAATACATTCAAACAAAGTGTGCAAACAAGCTCTCGGTGGAGCCATCCATCTTCAGACAATATCAGAGATTGTGCTGTGGCAGTAATAAAACAGAGCAGGCATTAAACTGGATAAGCTGAAGTTATATAATTCACCACAAGGCCTTGACACTGTTGGTGCGTCTGCGTACTTGTTTTGCTCAACTAGTGAGGGACACACTTTTAAAAAATGTCAGATAGAGCTAAACAAATAATGCCTGTTTTAGGGTGGTCCATAGTAATTATAATAACCTTAATCTAAGGACAATAGAAGTCAATGAGATGTCTGCACATGTGTAAAGGCACATGTGGGTGCAGAAAAGTGCCGTAAACAACCCTGCAGGCTCCAGGAATACCCTCCCTGTCTATTTCAAACCCCATGTCTCTTATTGCAGACATGAGGTAAACCCCAAACCCAGCATTGGTTATTTTGAGCCAAACTACTTATGCATGGTGTACGCACTTAATGCAAACACACCAAATCTGTCAGAACTAACATTTTATAAACTGCTTTTATAATCTTGAAAGAAAGAGGCAAGATTCAAGGACTGTTTTAAGTGTTGCATAATGCACTTTGTGTATTTTTGTGCCAAATTCAAATGCATGTTTCATACAGCATAGGAATGTGTGTTCTACATTTGGATTTATGTTATTTGTGTACAAACACATTACTGGTTATTTAGAGTGAGACAAAAGTTTATGGCTGGCTCACACAATGCAAACACAATAAATCTGTCAAAACAGTTTTAATTAAATGAGAATTTAATTAGAACTAGAATTTTAAACAGAATTTAAATTTCAGTTCACTTTTAATTTCTGAAAGAAAACCTTTACTGGGAAAACTTTTCGATATAATATACATTTCCTAAATATTTGTTAATATTAGCACATACTTATGAAATCTATATAAAAATGTGTTTGTTATTGAAATATATTTTAAACAACATTCCTTTTTATCAAAATAACAACATAGTAGTTGTAGTAATAATTAACAAAGAAATAAAATATGTTTTAAAATATTAAAATGCTTAGAAATGTTTCAGTTTACTTTTAATTTCTGAAAGGAAACCCTTTAAAATTTCAGGGTGAATATGTGCTGGATTTTGCACCAAACTTCAATTCATGTAAAAATGAAGCATTGCATATTATTACTGTGTGCAAAATTTCATATTTGATATTAAGGAAATATTAAATGTAGTAAAAAAAATCTTCATTTTCAGTTTTAAGTATTTGGAACGCATCATTTTAACACAATGAAGTTGTCATGGGAACAAAGTTGACGTAACATTCAGAGATACAACTTTGATGATGTCACTGAATTAATGACAACTTTAAACATAAATATATGCCGAACACTAAGTATAAAACATTATTAATAATAAACAAATAATACAAGTGTGCTAATAAAGGAGTAAGCTGTCATCGTGAAAGTTATGACTTGACGTTTGTGTGGAAAAATGCCTAAACCTGGTGTTGGTATTGTATTGTTAAAGTTACTGCTTACACATACAAACAACACCTTTTCGAGGAATGACCCGAAAATATTGAGGTAAAGTTAGTTTTATATTCGCACATTCGTTCATTTAACAGGCCCTATATTGTTTACCTATGCTACTTTGGATATTCGGTCTGAATTAGCATGCAGATACGACTTCAAAACAACATTAGCACTATTTAATTGACTGTGATGTTGTACTTTAATAGTCATTGGCTGCTAATATGACTTTCCTATTAAGAATCTGCAAATGATGCTTTTCTAAAAATATATTACTTAGGAGAATGTCTGAATGTGAACATAAAACTAACTTTGAGATGCCTCTATCCCAAAAATCGCTAGTGGCAATACATGTGTAAACATTCATGTAAACACCCGCACATGAGAACGAGCAGTCTGAAATGAAGCCTAAACTGCTTGATTTACACAACTCCTAAAATACTGTATTCATACTTGCAAAAAAAAGTGTTGCTAAAAAGGAAACTTCAACTTTCATTCTGCCAACTCTCTCTCTGTCTTCGTTATGTGCAATTTACAAAGACATCAAATCAAAACACGCAGGCAGTTCGCGTTAAGCCATCTGGCGCAATACACTACAAACATGTAATCTCTTTAGAAAAGCCTACAAATAAGCAAATAAACACAGAGCGTGTTTGAATCACACACACTGGGCCCTGATCCTGTTCGCTCTCTCGCTCTCTCCACTGGGGCTGATGTTAGCATGCTAGGCGGCTAAAAATGGCTGCTTTTTCCTTTTAGTTTTTAAATCTCTTACCAGATAGAATAGATTGGAATGGCAGTCCTCCAAGCTGGCCCCGTTCGGTACGAAACAAGCACTCATCCTTTCACTGCGCGCTCGAACATCCCATCATCGGGCTTTCCATGGAAAAAGAAAAAGAACGTTTCTCCGAATTCGAGTCGAATGTGAACGGAATTATTTTTAAACAATCGGTGGGGGAATGGAATTCAACAGCCCCATTCGATCGCTCGCGCCTCCCGCGTTCAGCCCGAATTCGAATTTAAAAAAATAACGGCCTCAACCGTCGACGAGGCTGCGAGGAAACAGATTACATGTAGAAACCGAGGAGGAATGTGTTATTAAAATAGAAAAAGGAAAGGGAGAGCAAAAAGAGGCAACTCTCCCCCCTCCCCCTTGGCTTAAAAACGGTTTTAGCTTAAAAACGACTCTCTTATACCTCCATCTCCACCGAAAGCGGGTTAAAAACGAACAACATTCCGCGGTAAAAGCGTCGAAGGGTGACGAGAAGCTACATGAAATGGCTCATTTTCATTTAAAAGCGTATACTCGGTCTGTGTTCCTGCTGGTTTCCATTTGAATTCATGGATTCCTTTCTCTAATGGCGGCCACAGGGAGAACTCTGCCTCCCGGAGCCCATTGGCTGCTCGGCGGTCATGAGGGGCGTAACAACACGGTGAATGACGCGCGCTGCCGCTGGAGGAGCCACTGAGCGGAGCCCGTCACAGGTGGAGGACTCGCACCCTGCGCCACCTAGCGGTCGTGTAGCAGCACACCCGAGATGTGAGCGTGATTTACTCATTGATAGATAATAGAGCACATCAAGTACATCACATACCTTTTAGCTAATTATTACAATTAGTCAAATACTTTTTAATATAATTCATTCATTCTTTTTCCTTCAGGTTTGTTGCTTCATTAATCAGGGGTCGCAACACCAGAAGGAACTGCCAACTTATCCAGCATATGTTTTACACCTCGGATGCCCTTCCAGTTGCAACCCAGTACTGGGAAATCTTTTTGATATAATATACATTTCCTAAATAGTTGTTATTATTACCACATATTTAATAAATATATTAATAGTAAATTAAAACTGTGTTTATTATTTTAATATATTTTAAACAACATACATTTTAATCAAAATAATAACATAGTAGTTGTAGTAATAATAAACAAATAAATAATGTTTTATAATAATAAAATGTTTATAATAATAATAATAGTTATTATTATTGTTGTTGTTATTATACTGAAATGTGCATTATTAAAATGTGTAAAATAGTACTTATTATAATATACTACTTATTATTATGATTATATTATTATTATTATTATTATTATTATTATTATTATTAATGATAATAATATCAATATTATTTGTTATTAATTTAATTACAACAATAATATAATATTAATAAGAATAATAATATAATAAGAATAATAATAATGTAATAATTATGATTATTATTATTATTATTTGTAATTAATTTAATAGCAACAATAATATAATAATAATAATAATAATAATGATTATTATTATTATTATTATTATTATTATTATTATTATTATTTTAATAACAACAATAATAGAATAATAATAATTATTATAATTATTGTTGTTGTTATTACTTTAATAATAATTTAATAACAACAACAATAACAATAGGAGAACTACATGTATATAACATTTAATCAATTTACCAATACCAATGGAATAGTGAACTTAGTAATAATAATAAATAATAATAAACAAATAAATACATTAACAACCAAACAACTAAATGTTTTTAAAAGTATGCACGTTTTATTCCTGATCACATTTTCAAACATTTAAACACAACAGAATGAAGACAAGTTCTAGTGATAAATAAACTTAAATACTTAATATAAAAAAAAATAATAATAATTAACTTTTTTTAAATTAATATTTTATCGGTTGCTTAATCAAATTGTGTTTTGGTGTACAGTTGCAGAATTATTAAACCTCCTTCGAATTAATATTATTTTTTTTATATTTCCCAAATGATGTTTAACAGAGCAAGGGAATTTTCACAGTATTTCTGATAATATTTTTTCTTTTGGAGAAAGTCTTATTTGTTTTATTTCGGCTAGAATAAAAGCAGTTTTAAATTAAAAAATAATAATTTTAAGGTCAAAATTATTAGCTCCTTTAAGCTATATTTTTTTCAATAGTCTACAGAACAAACCATCATTATACAACAACTTGTCTAATTACCCTAACCTGCCTAGTTAACCTAATTAACCTAGTTAAGCCTTTAAATGTCACTTTAAGCTGTATAGAAGTGTCTTGAAAAATATCTAGTAAAATATTATTTACTGTCATCATGGCAAAGATCAAATAAATCAGTTATTAGAAATGACTTATTAAAACTATTATGTTTAGAAATGTGTTGAAAAAAAATCTTCTCTTCGTTAAACAGAAATTGGGGAAAAATAAACAGTGGGCTAATAATTCAGGGGGGTTAATAATTCTGATTACAACTGTATATGATGATTTAAATAATTTTTTTACACACCACAATACATATTAAAACATTCACATCTAAATTAAAAAGCAGAAACAACCCACAATTTTATTTATAGTTGCCAGCTTTATTAATCCCACTCTTATTTAACTTCAGTAAATTAAATTTCAGTCACAAACGTCTCTGGTCAAGCATAACCGTTTAAAGTAACTCCTGATAGAGACTTGAGCATCTCTCTGAACGTGTGCTTGCATTTTTATGTGCTTCCACGACAAGAGCTGCATTTTTGTGGGCTATCAAAAAGAGATATAAAACACAGTGGAGTGTTTGGTGTAGTTGGACACGCTGCCTGAATCAGATTATACTTTCACTCAAGAGTTTAAGTGAGATGCGTTGTAATAATCGTTTTTCGAACACTCGTGCATGGCCTGAAGTGCATTTAGAAAATGAAAAGCTCGCCGATGAGCAAACAAATTTATTAGCCACATCCGCCCTTCACAATGATTTACTTTTGGAGCTTTTTGTGCACATATTCAGTAGATATGTGCAATAGGTGAAACACTTTTACTCTGGATAATGGAAATTTGTTTGAGGTGAAATTATGGTGGCTTTTGATGTGAATAAGAATGACAGATCTAAAGAGAATGGTGGATTGATGACTTACAAGGTCATGTCTACACACACACAATCTCACACACACACAACAGAGCTGTCAAACAACTCCCTCACTCTCACATATTCAATCTTTACAAAAAATCTATTGAAATATAATAGCATAAATATAAATTTTGATATTATATGCAATATTTAATTTGTTTAAATTTATTACTGTAATAATATAAAGTAGATATGATGCAATAAGAAACATCGACTGCACACAGTAATCTGTTAAACTTCTATCTTATCTTGCCACTATTCATCTTTATTACATAAAATATAATTTAAATAGTATTATGACACAAACATATTTAGATTTATTAATATTTTATTTAATATTTATAGATGCTAATATCTAAATTACATAATTCAAATAGGCTAATAATTAAATAATATATACCATAAGTATATTAAATAGATTTGTCACACACTTTACTGATCCTATTGTTTATCTCTATCATATATGAAAATAAACATATATAATTATTTAAACTCTTTTAAAATTATATTATGGTTATTATATAAGTTTTTTAGGCACATTAAATAGATGTGACAGTAAAAAAAAAAATCACAATACACAAAAAAGATCTAAGAAACATCTCTTTCACACACTCACATAGTCCAATAGTTCTCTATCCTTCCCATCCATTACATAAAACCATAAAAAAAGACATTTGAATTCTAAAATATCTTTCTTTATAGTCATCATATTTTAACGTTATATTCATCAATTAAATTACAATATTTTTATATAACATATCATATTTACATAATACTAAAGGTTTTCCTCCCTGACAGGTTATTTTAGAGTTTCAGACATATATAAGACTATAGAGACTCATCAGTGGTCAGAAGAATGTGTGTCAATAGTGTTCGCAGTAGACCTGCTGTTTACACAGGCTAAGTGCCGATATCCTTCCTGCTCCTTTCAGCAAGAGTGGAGTCAAGGAGGATTCAGAGGTTCAAAAGGCTAATGCGTGTAAATACAGGAGCTGCTCGCACTACACACTTAACAATATATGCAGACCCCCTTTCACAGTTATCACACAAACAGACATATGGATATTAGTGACAACCCAATACAAAATTGTACAATTGTACAATTTTACCAAGAACTATGAATCAAAAGGTCAATGTTGTTGTCAAAGGTCAAAGTCTCTTATGCTGTATTTGTTTGATCAAAAACAGCGATGTTATGAAATAATATTGCCATTTAAAATAATTGTTTTCTGTGGTAATATGCTATAAAATGTAATTTATTCATTCCTGTGCTAGCAAAAATAATTTAAGCTATTATTCCTTTAGCTATTATTAGTCTGTACTGTAAGATGATACTTTATGAATCATTCATATATGCTGATTAACCAACTTCATTGGATTATTTAAACATGATTACAATAATAATAATAATAATAAAAAAAATAATAATAATAAGAATAATAATAATAATAATAATAATAATAATAATAATAATAATAATAATAATAATAATAATAATAATAATAATATATTCATAAAATACTACAAAAATGAGCAGTATATTTTATAATATTTTGATTTGTTATTATTTTTGATTGTTTTATTTACTATTATGTTAATTATTCATTCATTCATTCATTTTCCTTTGGCTTAGTCCCTTTATTTATACCGCCAACTTATCCAGCATATGTTTTACACAGCGGATGGGCTTCCAGCTGCAACCCAGTACTGGGAAACACCTATACACACTCATTCACACACATACACTACGGTCAATTTTGAATAGTCAACATTCGAAGTGAATCAAAAATGTTTTTCAAATTTGTCCTAGGACAAGAATGGGTTTTGTTCAATAGTTTTAGGACAACTTTGATGAAAGGTGACGATCCACTTCAAATGTTAACTACTTTATTCAATTCATTTATAGTGCATGCTTTTGGACTGTAAGGGAAACCGAACTCAACACAGAATTGCCAACTGACCCAGCTGGGACTCGAATAAGCGACCTTCTTGCTGTTAAGCGACAGTGCTAACCACTGAGCCACCATGCTGCCCGTTTACTATTATATTACTTATATTATATAATAATAAGTAATGGAGAAATGGCTGCTGGAAATGTAGTTTTGCATTACAAAAATATAAGAGTTAATTTTTCATATTTAATTTTTTTTTAATTCAAATAATATTTTACAAGAATAAAAATCTTTCTTTTCATAAAATAAAAACAGCACTGTGATCCAGCTTCAAACTTATGTTCAAAATATTTTTTGGAAGATTTTCTTTTAAACGTTTAAGTCTCTCACTTTCCTTCAGCTTATTTCCTGCATTATCAGGGATCGCCAGAAAAAAAACAAACATTCATTTTAACATCTTCATTTGTTCAAATGTTTCAGCAACCTATATTGTTTCATAAACAGCTCATGACTAGCACTGCACAATATGGGGAAAATATGCTATATGACCGTTGACCATTGAGATAGCAATATTTTATGTGATATGACAATTACCAATAGAAAAAAGCTTTTGTTATGAGTTAAAAAAAAAAAAAAAAAAAAATATATATATATATATATATATATATATATATTTATATAAATATATTTTGCCACAGCAGGATGAACCACCAACTTATCCAGCTTATGTGCAGCGGATGCCCTTCCAGCTGCAACCCATCACTGGGAAACACCAATACACACTCATTCACACACATACACTACGGACAATTTAGCTTATTCAATTCACCTATAGCGCATATCTTTGGACTTGTGGGGGTAACCAAAGCACCGAAAGGAAACCCACGTGAATATGGGGAGAACATGCAAACTCCACACAGAAATGCCAACTGACCCAGCCGAGGCATAATTTACAGCATGCAATGACCTTATTAAAATAATCAGATAATAATGAGTATATTTTTCAGATATAATAAACGTTTCTGATCTAGGTGTGAACATTTAGACACAAATGAATAAAAACCTGTCTCTTATTGGCTGTTTTCCTCTGTTGTCTCTACTCTTGTCAACTATTTTCAGTTTTAGGTTAATGTATAGCCAATACCAGTAAAGCACCTACTAATAATTTTCTTTTATTATTATTTTTAATCATTTCTTTTATCTGAGTGGTTTGCCACTTGAGCAAACAAAAAAGATTGAAAATAATTTACTGCACCTCTCTGTGAAACGAATAGTGCAAATACAACTATCACAATAACAATAATTTTTCAATTTACTCTGCAGCACTACTCATGACGGTACTCAAGCATGCTCCAGATCTCAGCTGCATGTTTTTTCTCCATCATCAGGTGTGGATCAGCAGTACTGGAGCAGGACTCTGGGACTCTCGGCTCCTCCAGTACTACAATCAGCCTAATACCCTGTTAGCTCTTCAAGCCCAACCAGAGCACACAGTAAGGGTTCACGGTTATTTTGGTAAGAGCTCCAAACCACTGAATGGGTCATTTAGGGGGTAATTGTGGCCCTGGCTGAGCTCTCGGCTGGATGTCCTTGTTTAGAAACACTGAAGGATTGAACAAGCATCTCTGGCCCTCTCATCTCTGAAAATGCCCAGTGCTGTTTGTGTTTGCAGAGACGACCTGCTGACCACAGACGGAGACCATAAACCTCCTCTGAACCGTGGAAGATCGTGTCAGTCTAGCTCAATACCTTTTCAGCTGAACTAGTCTTCTGCCTTGTAGCTCAAGAAAAAATATATAGTGCAATCTCACTTACTCAGACAGGGAGGAACACTTGCAGCGTACACACTGAAGCTAAATTTGGTTGTCAGTTCAGCTTTTAGTGCTTAGTCCTGTACACACACGGTTTAGTAATTTACAAGAGTGACAACTGCATTCAACAACTGAACCAACTCCTGAAAAATGCATGAAGTGATTACAGAAGCCAACCGAACACCTACTGAACCATTTTAACAAACATCAGAGCTGTCTTTATCTTCTGTGTGCACTCTATGACAAACTGAGTGAAGCAGATCATAGGGACAGTGGTATGAGCACTCACTGATGTTGCCAGATGTTGTTAAAAAACAAGAACAAACCCATAATAATGCGAAATAAATGCTAATAATGTGTATTGAAGATTATATGAAATCGGTCCACTTAAAAATCCACAGATTTCACCAAAGATGCTTATTTTAAAGGGATAGTTAACCCAAAAATTAAAAATGTGTCATCATTTACTCACTTGTTCCAAATTTGGTTGACTTTCTTTGCTCTGTTGAACACTAAAGAACATATTTTGAAGAAAGCTGGAAACCTGTAACCATTAATTTTCATAGCATTTGATTTTCCTGTTATGGAGGTCCACTAGTTTTCAGTTTTCTTCAAAAAAATCTTCTTTTAACTTCAACAGAAGAAAGAAACTCATAAAGGTTTCGAACCATTTGAGGACAATAGTGAGTAAAATTTCATTTTTGGGTGAACTGTCCCTTTAAGTGAACATGGCAACACTTCAAGGACACGCTCTATAAAGCAGCCTTCCCAACATAAACAAAACACCTCTTTTTTTTGTGATTCAGTTAAAAATTGCTGAACATAACGTGGGTTTGGTGGTGTAATATTAAATCAGTCAATGCTGATAACAAGTTTGCTGATCAAATACACAAATGCGGTGTGCAGAAACGAAACTGAGCAACTTGTTTATTGTATAATTTTATGCAGAGATGGGTTTATCTTCTGTATATGCTCAATAATACCCATTGGGGGAGCAAGGAAAGCTTTTTTTGTTGACAGGTCTTGCTAAAATAAACTGCATAAAAATATTCCAAATAATACTAAAATATTGCTAGAAGTGGAGCATTTGCCTAACATTTTTAACACCTTGTTTGTTTCTTCAATATTTGTACAAATTAAAGAAAAGAGAAGAATAAAAAAACTCATTCTAAGAAAATACAACCAGATATAGGATCTTAAAAGTGCTTTATCTGAATTATGAATCGTGTAAAAAAAAAGAAAATGAATAATGTCTTTACAGAAAATTACCAGTTAATTTCTATTCAAACTGAATATCAATAGATACTGTATTTCACCCTAAAATGAAAATTGACTCTCCATTTACTCACACTCTAGTCTAGTGGCTCAAGCTAAAATTTTAGAAATGTATTTCTTCTCATTTATTCCTGAATGTGAGAGTGTATTGGTGTTTCCCATTGTATGGGTTGCAGGTGGAAGGGCATCCGCTGTGTAAAACATAAGCTGGATAAGTTGGCAGTTCATTATGCTGTGGTGACCCCTGATTAATAAAAGGACTAAGTCTGAAAAAAAATGAATGAATAAATGAATGAATGAATATACACTCACCTGCCACTTTATTACTGCTCGTTTATGCAAATTTATAGTCAGCCAATCATGTGGCAGCAACTCAATGCATTTAGGCATGCAAACATGGTCAAGATGATCTGCAGCAGTTTAAACTGAGCATAAGAATAGGGAAGAAAGGTGATTTAAGTGACTGACTGTGGCATGGTTGTTGGTGACAGACAGACTGTGTACTTAGTATTTCAAAAACTGCTGATCCACTGGGATTTTCACAGAGAAAATATCCAAAACTGGACAATAGAATATTGGAAAAATTTCTGCTGCGACATTCGGATGGTAGGGTCAGAATTTAGCATCAACAACATGAAAGCTTGGATCCATCCTGCCATGTATCAATGGTTCAGACCGGTGGTGGTGGTGTAATGATCTGGGGAATATTTTCTTGGCACACTTTGGGCCCATTAGTACCAACAAATCAGCAGATCTCCATGATGCTATCATGTCAATATAAACCAAAATCTCTAAGGAATGTTTTCAGTACCTTGTTGAATCAATGCCACAAAGGATTAAGTTCTGATGGCAAAAGTGGGTCCAACCCAGTACAAGTAAGGTGTACCTAATAAAGTGGCCGGTGAGTGTACATGTACAGTATAATACATCAGGTTTGTTTGACACATTTTACCACATCCGCAGATCAGGAGATCCGCAGATCAGCTCAGGAATCTCTGCAGATTCCATCTTGACCCATCACTGAGCATGAGGAGCCAGTGTTTGTGCTTGTGTTTATCCACGGCACACAGTTTAAGGCCAAATCTAGAAAGCACTGTTGAACACACAGGAGATTAGCAGGAATGTTCGCGCAACACAAATGCAGACATGACAGATGCTTTTGTTGTGCACCTGATGTTCTGCAGGGCTGCTGTCTTTCCCGGCGACACAAGCGAACATCCCTGCCGCTAAATAATCTGACACACTTTCCCTCTCCCTGCAGTCGACTGTTAGAAACCACATCTCTCTCTCTCTCTCTCTCTCTCTCTCTCTCTCTCTCTCTCTCTCTCTCTCTCTCTCTCTCTCTCGCTCGCTCCTCCGGCAGATGGATGAAAAGCGGCGGCATCACGGCTTCTTTTAGTTAAGCTGCAGAAACAGCGTGAGATTAATAAATTCAATATGAATAGAAAGTTAATGAAAGGCTGCGCTGTGTTTTCTGCTGGTGAAAAGCAGGAGTCAGCAGAAACAGCTCTGGATGGCAGACAGACTTTGACCTGCGTGGCAGCTCACTCTGTCATTCCTCCTACCAATAAACACATCAACATTTAGAAAAATACACAATATGTCTACCAAAATTGAATTATTGTGGTGAAAGGGGCAATCAGCTGAGGACGAATTTACAAAATGAAGTTTATTTTTTGCATTTTAAGGGGGAATGCTTTTCAAGGGAAACATTGCTGAAGTAAAACAGAATGATAAATATATATATTTATTAGTGAATGAATAACTAAGTATACCAAACAAATAAATCATTAATTACATAAAGTTGTACTGACCAGTGTTAGGTGTAATGCATTACAAGTAACGCCTGTTATGTAACAAGTAAAGTAACGCATTACAAACCGGAAAAATTAAGAGAAACATTATATATATAGTGTGGGATACACCTTAATAAAATGGGAATGGTGGGTGATATTAACGTTCTGTTTGTGGCACATTAGTATATGGGAGGGGGCTTGGAAATAACTCATGAAAGAATAAAGTTACGTTAAAACCAAGCACACCATTGTTTTGTTTTTTGTGTGATCCCCAATAAGTTTATTAAAGTGTATCCATATAAATGGCCCACCCTGTGTGTGTAAATATGTATATGTATATTGTTAAAATGACTGTACATTTCCAATACTGTAAATACATAGAGCAAGATAAATGGTGCTGTAAATGTAAATACAGTATTCTTGCTGTAATTGATTTACAGTAAGTTACCGGCGAATAGCTGCCAGTAAGTTACTGTAGATTCTCCAGGAAATTGTTAACAGTGTACATTTTTTGCAATAACTCATTTGCATTTGAATGTATTATCTCTCTATTCCTAAAGACATTAGATTCTCAAACACTTATTTGGTATTACTTTATTTTGATGGTCCCTTTTGCACATTTTGTTGACTATAAGGTACATTGCATCTACATGCAAACTAATTCTCATTAGAGTATTAGTAGACTATAAAACCAGCAGACCTTCAACTGACTAGAAGAAACTTTGCAAGTACGTCATTTTAGACTAACATCAACCTTACAAAAACTCTAATGAGAATCAGTTGCCATATAGTTTCAATGTAACTTATATCAACAAAATGTCTTAACAGGATCATCAAAATAAAGCGACACCCACTTATTTTAATTGGTTTGATATTATTGGCTATATTCACTGAGAAATTGCTAAAAATCAAAAACTCTTTTATGCTGAGCACTGTATATGATCAAAGATACAAAATATCATATAATATGCTGGACTCCACACAATTTGTAACTGCATGTGTTTTCTTGAATTGCAGCACGTTAAACTCTGTCGGCCACCGTATATATTGCAGCCTTGGAGAAAATAATCGACAAAAACATGAACAAAAAAACTTCTGACATACATACTGACAAACATATGTAAGGTTAATACTTATATTAAAAAGCTGTCACCTTTTACATGCTCCTGTGAGCTCCATCAACAGATGCTCAGGTAGGGGATCGAGCCCCTAAAGACTAAAATCCTCGTATTGCCCCCGTGTTCAGTCAAATCTGCAACACACATGACAAACAAAATATAAAGCAAACCCGCTGAAAGGTGTCAAATAAAACAGATTAAAATAGCACAAGCTCAAATTTAGAGTTTTTTTGTTGACGTTTTGACAACTGACTCTCTGGGGGGGCCGTGTATACAGATCCGCATCAAGCGCTCTCTGAAATCCAGAAATAACAGTGTGTGAGCATCACCTCAGCAAGCCTGCAGACGTCCAAACATGCTGAGACGTCCACAATACGCTCGTCTCACAGGACAGAATCAATGACAAATGAAAAGCCTGGGTCTCTCTTAAATCAAAGGCTGCTCACACTGCACTTTGCACCTTGGGTTATGGGTACAGGGGTGCTGCCAATTAGACATAAAACAGTGGGCAGAGGCGTCCTTGCCAAGTTCTCCATAAGGACAGGAGAAAAACACTGAGGACTGGGCCACAGGTTATGACATGAGCTGGATTATGACATGAGAGACATGTTGAATGATTGTGAGGAAGGTTTTATTTGGCAGTATGGTGGGATGTGTATTGAGTATTGTAATTTTAATGGTAAAATACAATATGACTGGAAACATCCAACACCCTGCCAAAAATGAAAATTTCTAGTAAATTGAAACTGTCAATTTTTCAGAGTTAAAGTTCAGTTTAGTTCAGATCAGTGTGATTTAATTTTCACTGCTGAAAGTCCATCGATGCGCAGCTCCACAAGTCCCAAACCAAACAAGCCAGTGGCGACAGTGGTGAGGAACAAAACTTCACAAATTGAAGAAAATGAAGTAAAGAAAAAAACCTTGAGAGAAACCAGGCTCAGTTGGGCACGACCATTTCTCCTCAGGCCAAACTTCTTGTGCAGAGCTGCAACCTAGATGTCCACGATGGACTGGACGTCCATCGTGGAGAAGCTGCAGGTGTGAGTAGGTCACCGGTGGGTGTTCTGGCAGGTCCATGGGATCAATGTGGAGACTCGTCTGTCACTGGGATTTTCGGGAATCAGTCTCATGCTCTCCTCCATGACTGCCACAGGATCTGCTCAGGATATGGCCTTGTCCAGGATCATGGATACCTCTAGAAGTGCTCTGTGGTTGGTATCATCTCATTAACAACCCATTATTGTAATTTTAATGGTAAAATTTATGAACTGGAAACCCCAACATCCTGCTAAATAGTAACTTTATTGAACGGTGGAAGCACCTAACATCCTTCTAAAAACTATTGGATTTTTTTAAGGCAAATACATGGTGAATATGACCGGAAACATTCAAGTATTCAAAAGTTTTGTAATTTTTATGGTACCAAACATGTTGAATAAGACTGGAAATGTTGCATCTTGCACGAAAAAACAAACAAAAAAGTTATTTTAATGGTAAAATCTATCCTGAAAATGAGTAGAAACACATAACAACCTGCTAAATTATAGTCTTTTTTATAAAATATACTGGAAGTACCAAACAAAATATTGTAATTTTATTGTTAAAATACATGCTGAATACAACTGAAAACATCAAATAATCCATTAAAAATGCCACTGTAGTCAGCGCCAATAGCCTAGTGGTACTGTGCGCTGACATATAGCACCGACCCAGAGGAAACCGACGTGAACACGAGGAGAACTCCACACAGATTAGGGGCTCGAACCAGCGATCTTCTAGCTGTGAGGAGACAGTGCTAACCACTGAGCTACCGTGCCACCCTTAAAATCCTAATTTTATTGTTAAAATCTTTGTTAAAAATTACCCAACATCGCTCTTAAAATTATTGCAATTTTAATTGTAAAATCTATGCTAAATATGACCTGAAACACCGAACATCCCGCTAAACAATACTATCATTTTATTTAAAAAAATATTAAAACACCTAACAAACAAAAAACTGTAATGAAACTGTAATAAACTGTAAAACAGTCGACATCTTGCTAAAATCATTGTACTTTTGCGGAAGAACTCTACAAATCAGACTGCAAACACATCATACAGACTGTATAATCGCACAACCAAGACTACATTACATAACATTACACTAGATATTTCCAACAGGATTTATAAAGTTGTATGAGGAGCAGGTGTTGTTGTGTGTGACAGACAGACTCTTATCAGACAGTCCAGCACACACACAAAATCAGCGAAACACTTCTTGTGCTCCAGGCTGCAGGAAAGAGCGAAGCTGCAATAGCAAACAGCACAATGCAACGGCTGTTAACACAAAGAGCTATAAAGAGCGACAAGTGTGTGATAAACATTGATGATAAACTGTAATATTCTCAGTGGAGGATGTGGAAGAGATGTGCTATCTTATGTGTGCGCGAGTGTGTGTGTGTGCGCATGTAAAATTGAAAACGCTTGGAATCAATATGGGTATTATAACATTAGGCATGGAGAGATATACCATAAACTGTTTCAACATGCACCCTGGCAAAGCAATTTACACAGCTGCTCAGTGCTTATGAATAATGCATGCTCATATCAGCGCTGCAGCAGAGCACTGTACTGTAAGCTGCTTTAATAACTGGATGAGTAAAGTCACCTTTGATACTAATATACATACCTACTTGATAGATATATAGTATAAGTGTGTGTGTGTGTGTGTGTCTTATCTATATGTATCTTTATGGTGTTGTTTGATGGATTATACTGTCTTTTTCTAGGTATTTTATTGATATTACCTGCTAGTGTAATGTATTATAATATAATATAATATAATATAATATAATATAATATAATATAATATAACATAACATAACATAACATAACATAACATAACATAATATAATATAACATAACATAACATAACATAACATAACATAACATAACATAACATAACATAACATAACATAATATAACATAACATAACATAACATAACATAACATAACATAATATAATATAATATAATATAATATAATATAATATAATATGGCGACGCAGTGGCGCAGTAGGTAGTGCTGTCGCCTCACAGCAAAAAGGTCGCTGGTTCGAGCCTCGGCTGGGTCAGTTGGTGTTTCTGTGTGGAGTTTGCATGTTCTCCCTGCGTTTGAGTTTGCATGTTCTCCCTGCGTTTGCGTGGGTTTCCTCCGGGTGCTCCGGTTTTCCCCAACAGTCCAAAGACATGCGGTACAGGTGAATTGGGTAGGCTAAATTGTCCGTAGTGTATGTGTGTGAATAAGAGTGTATGGTTATTTCCCAGAGATGGGTTGCGGCTAGAAGGGCATCCACTGTGTAAAAACGTGCTGGATAAGTTGGCGGTTCATTCCGCTGTGGCGACCCCAGATTAATAAAGGGACTAAGCCGAAAAGAAAATTAATAAATAATATAATATAATATAATATAATATAATATAATATAATATAATATAATATAATATAATATAATATAATATAATATAATATAATATAATATAATATAATAATATAATATAATATAATATAATAATATAATATAATATAACATAATATTAAAATACAGAAGCACCTAACATCTTCTGAATATTTTTAATAGTATTTTTAATAGTAAAATTTATGCTGAATGTAACTGGAAACACCCAACATCCAGTCAAATAATACTCTTTTTATATATATATATATATATATATATATATATATATATATATATATATATATATATATATATATATATATATATATATATATATATATATATATATATATATATATATAATACTTACTAGAAGCACCTATTATCATCCTAATTGATGTTATTTGTATGTGGCAAAATCCATGCTAAAACAATAAAATAAAATAAAATAAAATAAAATAAAATAAAATAAAATAAAATAAAATAAAATAAAATATTCAAAGCAGATGAATGTCAATGTGTATTTTAATAAACTGTCACATTAAACTGTAAAAGACTTGTATCTTTGCTTTATAGCTCCTTCAAATGCACATTCTCACAAAACACAAAATTTGTATCCTTGCGCTAGGTAAAAGCAGTAAATCATAATCATTATGTGATGATTTGGTGTGTTTAAGTGCAGTCCCAACAGTCTGCAAGATTTTTGAAAAGATCCTCTCCTAAACATGAAGCCACTACACATTTATCCACAACTAGATCAAACCATTAACATGTTGGCTCTGGTGATTTCAATCTCACAGACTGATTAAAAATCTAAATGTTGCTTAAGGGCTCGCGCACTCACAGAGTCCAGCATGAAAAGAAGCTCAGAGAAACAGAAACACACTTAAGCCAGATTTCAGCAATGGCCAGCATACTGTAGTCACACGCAGGCTGCAGCACTAATAACCTCTAAGCAAACAAGATTTCATCTTCTCAGCTGTTTTTTTTTTTAACAGCTTGATGGTACACAGGGGGGTTTTGTATGGTGGAACTGCTTGCAATAATTTTTTCTTGCAGACAGGACATTGTTTCCTTAAAATTATACTAAGATTTCAGAGTCATTTCTAACTGTAAAATATGCTCCAGCATGTTTCTCATTATAGAAACATACAGCACTGTATAATCTTTACATTGAGGTTTTGTAACTGTGAATATATTGGGATGTACATGGGAGTTTTTTGAGTGTTTAGGGTGCAGGTCTGATTGCAGATTTGAATTGTTCATATCAAGAAATCTTGATTCTGAGAATGATTAAAAATGAAAACGGCTTGCACATGGCAGGCGCTGTGTTGAACTATACACTGAAGAAGGGCTTTTTGAAAGCGTTTTGCACTTTCACACCTTTTTGTACTGTTGCACATTTTGTGGCCTCTGATGATGTATCATTAAAATGTTTTGAGCTGTTTTATAACCTTGCATAACCACGTGAAGATTTTTATCCTTGCATGTTTCTCCTTATATCAATGCAGGCTAGATCTTTTTTTTGTTCATAATTGTTTTGCATATTTATCTCTGCATATTGCTCATACTGCATATTATCTCGGCATTACAATGCAGTCTAGGTAATTTGGTTTTGGATTAAAAAAATAAATCAAATAAAATAAATAAATCAAATTAAATTAAACTGTAAAAAACATTTGATCCGTGGGCAGATTTTTATCTCTGCATTTTTCTCATTATATCAATGCAGGCTTGGTCATTTTTCTTTGGATAAATTAAATAATAATAAAAATAAATTTAAGTAAAATAAATGAAATTAAATAAAACTGTATAAATTACACTTAAATTTTCTGTTCCCTATTGTCACAATCACCAGTGATCTAGTCCATACAGATCGCTGGAGAACTACAAATCTGCCACCAAAAGAACTACAAATCCTGTCATGCACCACACACCCACACCTGTTCCTGTTTCACTTTGATCACACACACACACGCGCACGCGCGCACACACACACACGCACACACCCACGCACACACACACACACACGCACACACACACACAGCAAGAGGATCGTTATGAACTGATTACATGGACTTTAAAAGCAGCAGACACACACACACACACACACACCAATTGCTGAGTATCATTTTACTGCTTTGTGACATTACGACGCATTTCCTTTGTCTTGCTGGTTTGACCCTTGCTTTGTTTTGTATGTTTACGTTGTTAGTCCCGCCTGTGCTGACCATTCGCCTGTTATTGAGCACTCTTTTGGATTTGCCTGTATGTTATCATTTTCCCCTGATTGTGACTGCCTGCCTGACCATTCTCTGTGTAATAAATCCTGCATTTGGATCCGCAACTCCGTTCTCCAGCGCCATCACATAACACCTGCATAACTGTGGGCGGATTTTTATCTCTGCATGTTTCTCATTATATGAATGCAGGCTAGGTCATTTTTCTTTAGATGACATAAAATAAAACTGTAGAAATTACATAGTAAAATTGTTTAGTTCATTAATATTATGCAATTTAATATGCGATTTATAATGCATAAATAAATAAAAATTAAGTCGAATGATCAAAAGGTAAAAATTTGTAATTATGAATTTGGTGGCTCAGTGGGTAGCATGATCGCCTCACATCAAGAAGGTTGCTGGTTCGAGCCTTGGCTGGGTCAGTTGGCATTTCTGTGTGGAGTTTCCATGTTCTCCTCGTCTTTGCGAGGGTTTCCTCCAGGTACTCCGGTTTCCCCCACAAGTCCAAAGACATGCGGTGTAGGTGAAGGTGTAGGTCCAAAGACATGCGGTGTCCGTAGTGTTTGTGTGAGAATGATGGGTGTTTCCCAGTGATGGGTTGCAGCTGGAAGGGCATCTGCTGCATAAAACATATGCTGATAGGTTGGCGGTTCATTTTGCTGTGGCGACCCCTGATTAATAAAGGGACTTAGTCAAAAAGAGAATGAATGAATGAACAAATGTACAAAATGTATTCCAATTACATGTCAGTCTCCATGCATTAAAAAAGCAACCAAAGTCACTTTTCTCCACCTTCAGATTC
Organism: Danio aesculapii; assembly: GCF_903798145.1. Taxonomy (NCBI): domain Eukaryota; kingdom Metazoa; phylum Chordata; class Actinopteri; order Cypriniformes; family Danionidae; genus Danio; species Danio aesculapii. The sequence continues at coordinate 28,079,530 of NC_079444.1, forward strand.
CTCTGTTGTGATCCCCTCTTCTTCCCCTTCCTGATGTCCCATTACCAGCTACAGGAAGCCGGCTTAGTGCTGGATGTCTGAGTGAGTTTTGCCAGGCTTTCTATGGGAGAAATACATAATTAATGAAGAGTGCGCTATTTCTCTGAACACACAGGGAATCGCTCCTTTCAACTCCGTCTCAGACCCCCAGCAGGCAACGTCTGCGGCTCCTCACGACACACACACACGAACTCGACCCCCCGGTGCCCTCGGCCCCTCGTCTCACACTCAACAGACACAAAGGAAAAAGTCTCTCCTTTTCAATATCTTCCTTTCTTTCAGTCTCTCCCTGTCTTTCTTTCTCTTTCACTCGTATTTCTTCTCCTGTCGAACCCTAAAGTCTTGAGTCTCTCCTGTGCGCTGTGGCGTCATGCTGGGGTGAAATTAATTTGCCGGCGCTGCTTTCTTTATTTATTTTCTTTTGTTGCTTTTCAACTTCGTGATTAGTCCGTAGCTTTGGTTTCATGGTAGACTTGCAGTTGTGTTTGGCAGACAGTGATCTTATCCTGCAGTCAAATATTGTAAGTACACGCTCCCAGTGGGACTCTGTGCCAGGAGACAGAGAGAGAGAAAAAAAAGTGTGAACGAGAGGAGAAATCAGAAACATGTTATTTTGCTGGGAGAGCGACTGCGGAAGAATGGCAACTAGTAGCTGGGGATGTGCTAGAAATTCACACCAGGTCTTTGATGATGTGTAAGAAACATCTCTGCATCCCGCAGAGTAGAAGTCAATTTAATGTTTTAACATGTTCATAGCATGGTTGACACATTGCTTCTGTCATAGTTAATACACTGATAAGCCTGATGCTACCATATTCATTAACATGTAACATTAATTAGCATGTTTATATAATTTTCTAGCATGAATTAGTACATTTCTAGCATATAATAGCATGGTCCTCGCATATTTAACACATGGCTTGCAACAGATTTAATGACTAAAATGACAATGTTAAAGAAATAACAGTTTCCATGTTTTTAGCATAATCGGCGAAACATGTTTTGTAGTTGTTTAAACACATTGCTAACATTTTTTTAGCTTGTTGATAGGATAAATTATCATATTGCTAAGATGTTTCTAGCATGTTTTAAGAATGTGAAACGTGTCAGCGATGGATTAATACGATGCTAGTATTTTTTTACAGCGGGTAGCAAGTTGCTAACATTAATAAACATGTTTCAAGTGTGTTTTAACACAGATAATGTTTTAGCATTTTGTAACATTAATTGGCAGGTTATTACCATATTTCTTGCTTGTTTTGCTAACTATGCGGCTAACTTGCCATAACATCTTAACATCTTGCTAGCATGATTTTTTATTTTGCTAACATGTTGGTGAGATGATATATTATTAACATTCATTTGTATATTGCTAACATGTTTTTACCAACTTCAACACATGGCTAGCACCATTTCTTTTAAAGAAAACAAACTAAATGTGGAAAAACTCTACATTGCTAAAATAGCTTCTTCTGGCTAATCAATTTCTTCAACACCTTTTACTGTTGCAACATGTCATAGCATGTTTATAACGCGAATTAGCATTTTGTTAATAAGAAATTATCACATTCCTAGCATGTTTATCACGTTGGCACTTGCTAGCATGATTCTAACATTTAACATTCTGCTAACAAGAATTTGCATTGTTAGAATGTTGAATCTAACTTTTTAAATATTTTGCTAGTGAAAAATTGCATGTTTCCAGCAGTTTTACCCCAGTGACAGATTGCTAGCATGTTTCTATCATAGTTAATACACTGATAAGCACGATGCTAACATGTTCTAACATTATTTAGCATGTCTCTACCATTTTTATGGCATGAATTAGTACATTTTTAGCATATATTAGCATGCTACTAGTATATTTAACACAAGGATATCATTTTTTTAAAGTATTTAATTATAAAATAAGCAAAGACTTAATTACACTAATAAGCAAAACATGTTTCTAGTTGTTTTAACACATTGCTAACCTTTTTTAGCTTCTTGATAGCATGAATTATCATACTGCTAAGATGTTTCTAGCATGTTTCTGATATGTTGCTAGCATGTTTTTAGAACGTGAAACCTGTCACTACATGTTGATAAGATGGATTAATATGATGCTAGTATTTTTCAACAATGTGTAGCATGTTGCTAACATCAATTAACATGTTTCACGCATGTTTTAACACACAGATAATGTATTAGCAGTTTTCTAACATTAATTGGCATGTTATTACCATATTTATTGCTTGTTTTGCTATATGGCGAACATGTTTTAACATCTTTCTAGCATGATTTACTATTTTGCTTGCATAGTTCTATTTCTAAATTATTATCATTAATATTGCATTATAATATTAATATTGTATTATATAATGAATATTTTATTATGTTATCATGTTTATGGATTAACATGATGCTAGTATTTTCTGGGTAGCACGTTGCTAACAATAATTAACATGTTTTAAGCATGTTTTAACACACATATAATGTTTTAGCATGTAGCATGTTTTTAGAATGTGAACCATGTTACTATATGTTGCTAAGATGAATTAACATGATGCTAGTATTTTTTCTACAATGGCTAGCATGTTGCTAACATTAATAAACATGTTTCAAGCATGTTTTAATGCACAGATAATGTGGTAACGTGTAATATTTTGTAACATAACATAGCATGTTTATAACCCTAATTAGCATGTTTAACCTATGTTGTTAACAAGAATTATCATGTTTCTAGCATGTTTATCACATTGCAAACATGAATTGGCATGTTGCTAGCATTTTTCTAGCATGTTTAAGATTCTGCTAACAAGAAATGACATTGCTAGAAAGTTGAATCTAACTATTTTGCTAGCATGAAATTGCATGTTTCCAGCATTTTTAACAGTTCGCTAGCACAAAATTGTAAGTTGCGAACATGTTTTTAGCATGTTTAACATTTTGCTTACATGTTTCCTCACATGACTGCATGTTTCATTGCACTAAAAAGAATTTACCTGGCACTCAGTAGAGATCAGTGCTGAAACAGAAAGAGAAGAACACAAAGTGATTGAGAAAAACTTTCATAAGATGAAATACGAAAAACACCACAAAAATCTAGCCAGGCATTCATTTAAAAACCCTGCACCAGCTTCTTCCTGCTAATCAGTTTTTTTTAGCGCAGGAATGTTATATTACTGCGAAAGTGACTGTGCAAAAAACAACAACTAAGAGCTGAAAATATGCTATAAATTCAAACAAAGTCTTTTATGGTGCACAATCCATTCCTGCATCCGACAGTAAGAGTAAAAGCCGTTTACCAGGAACTGAATCTCTCCTAAAAGAACATAAAGGCATCTGAACTGTGCAGACAGTGAAATGACAAGAAACAAATGGGACGCAGTGCTGCTCTTGTGCTGCTCGTAAATAAAGCATCCAGCAGGCTAAATCTATACTGTATATGCTGAGATTGCTTCTGTCACTTACACTGGAAAAATGCAGGGCAAATGTGGGTTGATGGAGGAACCAGTGGATCTCTTATTTTATACTTATGTCCACAGGGGAAACGTCAGCAAGAGGCAGCTTTTAAAGGGAGCATAAGTATATCCCCTGAGCATCTCCTAAATCAGGGAGTTTCAGTCTTTTAGATACCACAGACAACCAAATATGATCAGGAACTCCAATCCTAAAATGTAAACTATGTACAGAATTACCGTTTCCGTATGAACGAATGACACTTTCATTTACATGTTATATTTTAATGCAATATGGGTTTATTTGTTTTAAAAAAAATTGTTACATTTCAGATTATTTCATAGTTAATCACATTAGATTTTATTCCAATGAGTAATATTTATTTTATAAAGATTTATTTATTTTTTTATTTTTTTTATTCAAAATAAATTTTTGCAACACAGGCTCATTCTGAAAATGTAGCCCTATATACATTTCTGGTGATCGCGATTTATGTAGCCAGAAGTACGTATGGCTGATTTTAGTTTTTAAAACGAAATGCTACGAGGCGGTATGATGCTGTTTCTTTTCACGCTTACCAGCTGACTGCTTACCTCCGTATGAACGGCTTTTCCGCTGTTACCAGTTTGTCCAGTTAGCTCGCCATGTACGTCTGACTTGAGACGCAGAGAGGAGTTGACCATGACGATGGGGTTCGAGTCTGGTGATGAAAAGTTCCAGAAAGCGGGTAAGACAAAAACAGAAGCCAAAAAATTAAATAAACAAGCAGGGTGAGAATGTGGTAAAATCTGAAAACGTGGTAAAAATCAGGCAAGGGCTTTTCTTTTTCTGCATTGCTTTTGAAAACTGTCGGTTGGGTTTAGGGAAGTGGGTGGACGGGTCAATCGGTGGTTTTGAAAACACTATTGGTTGGGTTTAGGGAAGGAGGAGGGTGGGTGGGTCGGTCAGTCGTTCGGTCGGTCTGTCAGCCAGTCAGTTATTCAGTCAGTCAGTCATTCAAAGTCCTCTGGTAGATTTAAACGAGAAAAGGCGTGAATGGCACTCGCAAGAGCAATTTGAGATTTCAAAAAATGTACACAGCGGCCTCTGGTGGATTCACGAAAACAAAAACCGCAAAAAAACTTAGCTCCTAGGATGTATTTGGTGCTCTCCAGAGATGTATATAGAGGTATGTTTTCAGAATGAGCCTGGGTTGTATTTTTAAAATTACATTAACTGAACGAAATGATGCAAATAACTATTAACTTAAATATAATATATTTTATAATATATAATATATAAAAATATATATTTTACTTGCATTTATATATTTATTTATATTAATTAATTAGGTAAATTTAAATATAACCATTATTAATCTATTGATTAATCTAAAGATTGATAATATCTTCTAAATGACCTAAACATCCCAAGTCTATTATTGTAATAAATGTATTTAAATTTGAACAATAAATTTGAATATAAATTGATCATATTTATTTATATTATTCATTTAGTTCAATTTAACTACAACTAGGGCTAGGCTGATAAACGATATAATATCGAATCGCGATAAATGTATGTCGATAACGATGATAAGCATTGGACATTTTTACACAATATTGCTCTAAGAGCCAATCACACAGCAGACATATGCAACAACAGGAACCTGTAGTTGTGTTGATATTAGAGATATGCTATGTCACCTAGTATTGTTTAGCGAGCTCGATTCACTTTCCTGCCAGCAGTATTTGCTGTCAAACTGTTGTTTATTTTAATGATGATTATTTTTATGATTTTTAATTAAGTAAAAATTTTTTTTTATATATATGTTTCTGTAATTGTTAATTTTCCGAAAATGCAATAAGTATATGTTTGCTTGCGTACTGTATATTTGCTGTCAGTTACAGTTCTTCAGAATATTATATTTTGTATTGTACATCATAAGTATATTACAGAAAAACGAAATCTCCAAAAAATCAGAGTAATGTGTAAACTGTTTTTGTTAATAAACAATACTCTGAAATGTTATTTAAGGAAGCGTCTAATCTTTGTGGCTTCAGTCATTGTTTAAAGCTGGAGGCATTAACAGCTTATATCGAAATATATATCGTTATCATCCAATATTGAAAAGAATTATCGAGATTGGATTTTTGCCATATCGCCCAGCCCTAACTATAACCGTTGCATTATTAATGTAAAGATCATATATAATATCTTCTAAATGACATAAATATACTCAGTCTATTATTGGAATACATTTATGTAAATTTGAACAATCGATTTAAATATTAATTAACAATTTTGCATATTCCAATGAACAAGTCATATTTTAATTATAAACAATAAAACGATCATATTTTAAATATATTTTTATATGATATAATTTATTATTATTGATATTAGAAGAACAAATAGCGAGTAAGTGTATATTAAATGTCAACTTCTGCTGAAAAACAGCATAGATTATTGACATATTTATTAATTTATTTGCATAAAGCATTTTTAAATTGCTATATCACTGTATTGAGAGCATCACTCCCACAAGTGTTCACTCCAGTTTGCTGAGCTCATTTTCCATTACAGTCCTGTCCAGCTCAAGGAGTAAAACATGTACTATTTAATGACTGTCAAGACACCACAACATTAAGCATTCTCATCCATGGGAATGATCCTGTTTGATGCAGCTGTTAAAATAAACCTGCGCTGGAATATCGATCCATGTAAATCACAGTTCACTGGCTCAAGCAGCTCTCTAAAGACACAATTACTCACAACCTGCTGTTCGAGTGCATTTGAGAAAGCATTTTAAACAAGTGCACAACATACACTCATGGTCATAATAATTGGCGCCCTTGGTAAATGTGAGCAAAGAAAGCTGTGAAAATAAATATAGTTTATCCTTGTTATCTTTGTTCAAAAAGGTCACAAAATCCATCCTTTCACTGAAATAAAACATTGGAGAATGGGGGGGGAAATCCTTTTTTGCAAATAAATGTTCCGATACACATTGGTAAAAATAATTGGCACCCTTTTTATTTAGTTCTTTTTGCAACTCCATTTGCCCAGATAGCAGCTCTAAATCCCATAATCCCTGATGAAGTTGGAGGAAACCTGGAAAGAGATTAGAGAGTAGTTTTCCATACAGAATCTCTGATCCATGTTGGTGCTCTTTCCTCATCTGTTTATCATGGAAGAACCTTACTTTTGTGTTCAGTGACTCATTTTTTGCATCGATTCCGGTGTTTGTTTTGGATTATTATCATTATAGAAGATCCATCTAAGGCTCGTTAAGAGGTTTCTAGCACAGCCAGTCAGGTTTTAATCCGTTGCTATTGATAGAATCCATGATGCTTTGTCTAAACAACTGTCCAGGACCTCTGGCTGAAAAATAGGCCTGTGACATTAAAGGGTTAGTTCACACAAAAGTGAAAATTCTGTTATTAATTATTCACTCTCACGTCATTCCCATCCCAAAAGACCTTCCTTTATCTTGAAACCCCAAATTAGGTTATTTTAGATGAAATCTGAGAGCTCTCCAGCCTTCACTGACAGAGATGCAGAGATGTCCAAAGACTAGAAAAGGAACCAAAAATATTGTAAAAACATCACATGAAGCTCCAAGAACAATTTTAAGCACCAAAAAAAAACTTTGCCGAACTACAATGTGGATCCGTTGGAGCCGCTTCAGTGCCGATGCTCACTGCAGACGTTGGGAATTTCTTAACATTTCAAGTGCCAAAGGACGTGTCAGCCAATCAGCGTTTCCCAAACAACGACATAACTCGCGGCTGAACTATCATAGTACAATGCATCGTTTGGGAAAAGAACGATGTAGTGACGAGTGTTTTGCAAAACCCCTAGTTTCTCTGTGAATGATCTATCGCTTGAACTACGTTAGTTATAACGTAATACGCCCATATTGAGGCTCTAAACGGGGTGGAGTAACAACTTCTTTAGAGAAGAACCCCATCATTTCTTTGTGCAAATTATATTGTTTTACATAAACAGGCCTTTAAAATAAAATCCAATATTAGATTTGGTAAAAACATGCACTAACTTTCTATATTAACTGAAATATATGTAAATGGACATATAGGGCCTGTGTTTGCTTTACTAATATTATTGAGAAGTTGAACATTACATATTCTATTCTAAAACATAAAATCACTTACAAAAGCTAACACGTATTCTAATATCATATATAAATCATATCAATAAATAAATAATGAGGCGATTTATTATAAAATGAAATTTAATATTTATTATTTATTAGGAAATATAAAAATCCTAATTTAATATTACTATTAATAATATAATGATGATGATTATTATTAAGTAGGTATTGTTTATTTATTTATTTTGAAAAGTCTACTTTTACAATCTGACATGTAAACCCCAGCAGAAAGTTCTAACCAGCAAGCCCATGTCATATACAGTACAGATACTTAATAAATAACCCACTATAAATTAAAAGAATTAACGTATGCTTATAGTTTTCACAAGCTTTGGAGACGTAACATAAATTCCGCTTTAAAATAATAGGTTACCTATAGCTTTTGCTATGAGGCTGTGTTCAAAATGACATCAATTTTTTAAAGTGCACTGTGAAGGGAGCATAATTATAAACATGAAGATCGCTAAAACTGAACTGTAAAATAGTTTGAAAGCAATTAAACCTAAGAGAGATGACCTTAATGCTTTTTTTACTTTTAATAATTCCAACTTTGAATGTTAGAATGTTCTAAATAAATAGGGCATTTCATTGGCTGACGCTTCAGTGTGGACGCTTCAGACACACCCTCTGTCAAGCATTAATGCTGAAGCCCCATGTGATCCGAGTGAGCATTTACTATGGGCAAAAAAAACCCGAAATGGAACAATACGCAAACATCGTATAGCCCGTAGTTAACGCGCACTGATCCAATGTGGACGACATAGTGTAAATTTATTCATTCATTTTCCTTCGGCTTAGTCATTTTATTTATCAGGGGTCACCACAGAGAAATGAACCGCCAACTTATCTGTCATAAGTTTAAACAGCGGATGCCCTTCCAGCCCATTATTGGGAAACACACATACACTCTTACATTTAAACACATACACTACGACCAATTTAGTTTATTTAATTCACCGATACCGCATGTCTTGGACTTGTGGAGGAAACAGGAGCACCCACAGAAAACCCACGCGAGCACAGGGAAAACATGCAAACTCCACATAGAAATGCCAACTAACACTGCCAGAACTTGAACCAGTGACCTTGATGTGAGGCGACAGTGCTAAACACTGAGCCACCGTGTCACCCATACTGTAAATCAGGGTGCTCAATCCTGTTCCTTGAGATCTACCTTCCTGTAGAGTTCAGCTCCAACCCTGATCAAACACACCTGAATCAATTAATTATGACCTGAAGAGCACTTGATAATTACAGGCAGGTGGTTTGATCTGGGTTGCAACTGAAATCTGCAGCAAGGTAGATCTCCAGGAACAGGGTTGAGCACCCCTGCTGTAAATGAACAAAGTCTATTTTAGTGGGTTTTATTTGGTGCACAAAATGTTCTTGGAGCTTTATGGAATGTCAGGTTTTATCTAAATATCCTAATTTGTTTTTCTAAGATGAACAAAGTTATTAGGAGTATTTTTAAGAGTATTATTAAGAGTATTTTTATTATTGGGGGAACTAACCCTTTAAAGATCCTGCTGTATTTTTAACTGTAGACATTGTGTGTCTTTTTATACCCATCCCAGACAACTTACAGTGACAAATGTTCTGGCCGATTTATATGTTAGTGTTTTTTTATTTTGGGGTGGCGCGGTGGCGCAGTGGGTAGCACTGTCGCCTCACAGCAAGAAGGCTGCTGCTTCGAGTTAGAGTTGGCAATGTCAGTTGGCATTTCTGTGTGGAGTTTGCATGTTCTCCCCATGTTGCGTGGGTTTCCTCCAGGTGCTCCCCACAGTCCAAAGACATGCGCTATAGGTGAATTGGCTAAATTGTCCGTAGTGTGCTATAGGTGAACAAAGCTAAATTGTCCGTAGTGTGTGTGAATAAGAGTGTATGGGTGTTTCCCAGTGATGGTTTGCAGCTGAAAGGGCATCCGCTGCGTAAAACATCTGCTGGATAAGTTGGCGGTTCATTCTGCTGTGGTGACCCCTGATTAATAAAGGGACTAAGTTTAAAAGAAAATGAATGAATCAATGAATGATGTTTTTTATTTATCATAATTTTGTGAAGGGGGGTTGCCACTCAAACTCTAACAAGACAATAACATCAAGACAATACACACACATGTCTTCTTTCGGGTTATTGGCCTTCTTTTTGATTATTGGCCTAGTGGTGGAAATTAGAATTGTCAATGCTTCACCCATTTTCTTACAGCTAGTATCTATTTTATGAAGCAGAACAGTCATGTGCTGCACATTCTTATTTATACTCCAGTGAAACTGAGAGCCATGGATGGACTTGTTTTGCGTTTGTAGTCATCCTGATAAAATAAAGACCTCACAATTGATAGATTTCATTCATACAATTTTAGGGGTGCCAAAAATTTGCCAAATGTGTAGCAGTGTGGAGAAAAAGATTTGTTTGATAATGAGACAATTATCCATTATGAGATGATTTCATTAATAGATGAATATCCCTGCCCAATTTCAATACACTCAAAAAATAACTCATAACTCATGAATTCAATTTAATTGAGGGCAGGATTTCCATTCAATAATATTGTTTAGCACCAACTAAAGAAAAAAACTAATTACATAATTAAATGCAACTGAGTTGGTCCAACATGATTTTATCAAATACAATTTTTAAAACAGTTGTATTTTTATTTAACTTAAACTCAAAGGTCTGGTACATCATGTATGTCTATTATGTGTTGTACATCTCTTTTTGCTTTATTTGAAGTTATCCTAAATTAACTAAAAGAGCCATATTTAATGAGTCACATATACAGTTGATTGAGACTGATCTCAGAACTCATTTTAGGACAGTTATTGCTCACAGAGCAAGTAACAAACAGCATTTTTGCTAATTAAGCTGCCAACACCTAAAGCATGGGTGTTTCTGCAAGGTGGTAATCTCAAAACTCAAAGAATTACATGAAAATCTTTAAATCTTCAAACTGAAGTGAAGATTAAACTCTAACAAGTCTTTCTATTAACTTAAACACCTAAGATTACTTTATAGTCAACATTTCCTTCTCTTAATTCAATCCATTCAAAGCATACAAATCCCCTAACCAGGTAGTTGGACCACACAAGTTCTTCATGTTGTCCCACACAAACTGCTTAAGTTAACTTAATGGTTTACAAATTTAAGTTGACAGAACATAAAAGAGATAAATTAGCTAAAAATAATTACAAGAATTGTGTTGTTTCCGCTCATTTTAAACTGGTAGTTTGAACAAGCAGCAGTAATCATTTATTTGTGCATTAATGGTTTTATTTTCTATAATTTTGTGTTTTTTTAATGAGAGATAAAAAGAGCAGATTTATTTACAACACACTTTGTTCATAATTATCAAGGGTGCCAATACTTTTGCCCACAACTGTATTTCAGTACAATATGACTTAAGTCAAATAAGGTTGTTCTTTGTGTCCGCCAGCCATCTGCTCAGTGTATCGCACACAGCGAAGGTGTGAAAGAAGCTTCATGAATCAAGATTAATCGTGATTTGCTCAACCGAGTAGAGTTCGCAGAATTGTTGTGGCCTTGCAAATCATTGGCAGCATTCTAGGGATTCTATTTATGTAACGTGCCCTCGATCTAATTCTCTATCTCAGCATTCGCCTGACTGCTTTTCTGCCTGTACTGTGTTTGAGGACATGTTTCTCTAATGCTGGCCGAGCACTCGCAGCCGGAGAGTCTGGCACACGAATGATTACCTGTCTGTATGATCAATTACCTGATTACTCTCTGGATACACACTCGTGGCATGTCTCTGGAGTCACACACACAAACACACACACACACACACACTGAACGCCAGGGCACTTTCTGACAGAAATGGGTTGTGAAAGAGAGGAGAGCGAGAGAAAGTAAGAGAGAAGGAGAGCTCCCTTCAAGGATTGGCTCTGGGTGTTTGTGGCTTGTGGCAGGAAACTCTTTGTTTATTGTTCAAAACAAGTTTCTGTGGCGATTTTCAAGACTGTGCATGTACGGTACAAACGCACTTCTGTTGATATAAAGAATATTTAATATACTACAGGCCACAATAAATCATTGACAGTTATTTTTTTCCTAATTGAAGGAAATTTCCTGTTGAATTTTGCTCACTGTTTGATTAGGAATCAGTAGCTATATATACATATATATCCACAAAGAAAACTATATATATATATTATTATATATTTATATATAATTGGCTTTCTTGTGGATATATATATATAGCTAATGATTTCCTACTCAAACAGTGAACAAAATGTGAGCACACGTCGGCAGCTAGCTCTCTGCACATGGTCGCACACTGAAGCTAAGCAGGCTGCGCCTGGTCAGTACCTATTGTAGATGGGAGACCACATGAGAAAGCTAGGTTGCTGCCGGAGGTGGTGTTAGTGAGACTGCTCATCCTGCGGTCTGTGTGGGTCCTAACACCCCAGTATATTGACGGGGACGCTATACTGCTCATGAGCACCGTCTTTCAGATGAGCCAGATCCTGACTCTCTGTGGGCAGTAAATCCCAAATTGCTCACTGGCCTCTGTCCATCATGGCCTCCTAACCATCCCCATGTCGCCAATTGACTTCATCACTCTGTCTCCATTCAACCCATCAGTTGGTGTGTGATGGATGAGGAGATTCCCCCCAAAAAATGTGTAAAGCAATTTTAAGTGTCCAGAAAAGCGCTATATACATTTATTCAAAGTTCTGTTCGGTTCTTGAATCTGATTGGCTGATAGCCGTGCAATATCTGCATACTAACAGCACTAGTCCAGCATCTTAAGCCTTCACACTTGTGTATTACTACTCCGCCCACATACAGCAACAAGCAGAGGACTCTCTACAGTTTGACAAATATTGCTGCAGTCGGACAACATAATATATATTTTTGAGCTTTTTTAGGTGAGAATATAGTTGTTAGATTACAACTATGCAGTTTATTTATAAGGATAGTGTGTATTTTAAATATTTATAATTTCGGAGCATCGGATTAGTGCATCCGCCGCATCAGCCTGTCTGAGCAGACCAAAGAAAGCGACGGTTGACGTTCCGCCACAAGATGGTGACAGAGACCGAATAATAAGTCTTAGTGGAGAAAAACAGCATTTTCTCAGTGTAAATTTCAAACAGCAGAATAAATCATTATAAATCAGGTAAGTGACATTCTGAGTCGATCTCTCTCTTTTGTATTTTGTATTACTGTATTTATAAATACCAAAATTAATACTAAAAATTTGCTTTGCTCTGGCTTTTACGGGGTTAATTATTGTGAAATCCTAATTGATTGATAGCATTTAATGCCGTTCTGCCTTATAATCTTAAAATGTGAACAAATCAGCTGTTTTGTCATCACTTTAGACATTACGCTAGAGAATCATTCAATATTAGATCTAAAGTGATGTTGGTGAATGAGCACAGTTTCTGCTGTTCTGACCATCAGCTGCAGATGTAAATAAGTGGCAGAAGAAAGTAATTCATCGGTCCTTCCTCGAATTTATAATTAAATTATAAACTATAACAGTTTAATTATATAATAATTAAACTGTTTATAGTTTATAAATTAATTAATAAAAAAATATGAATTATTGTTTTATAATAATAATAATGAAAATTTTACATAAATAATATAACATACGCAGTTGAAGAGTTATTAAACCCCCTGAATTTAGCCCCCTATTTAGTTTTTCCCTAATTTCTGTTTAAACAGAGAGAAGATTTTTTCCAACACATTTCTAAACACAATAGTTTTAATACTCATTTCTAATAAATGATTTATTTTATCTTTGCCATGATGACAGTAAATAATATTTGATATTTTCAAGACACTTCTATACAGCTTAAGTGATGTTTAAAATGCGTAGCTAGGTTAATTAGGTTAACTAGGCATGGTTAGGGTAATTAGGCAATCTATTGTATAGTGATGATTGTTCTGTAGACTAAGAAGTTAATAATTTTGACCTTAAAATGTTTTTTTATTAAAAACTGCTTTTATTCTAGCCAAAATAAAACAAATAAGAATTCTCCAGAAGAAAAAATATTATCAGACATACTGTGGAAATTTCCTTGCTCTGTTAAACATCATTGGGAAATATTTAAAAAGAAAAAAAATTAAAGGGGGGCTAATAATTCTGACTTTAGCTGTATAATTTATCATTTTAAAATAAATAAATAAAACATCTTAGATTCTTGATTCAGGAATTAAGATTTATTCTAAAATTACTCACAACATAAATATAAAAATTACAATTAAAATGTTGCTTACAATAATTTTATACGTTTGGTTCCTTTGTTAAATTATGAGAATTCCATTAGGTTATGATTATTTCATTTAAACTTAAAACTATTAATATTATTATTTAAAGAAATTATAAATTATTTATTAATGTTAACAGTTTTTGTTGAACAGAAAAAACAGCATTCATTGATCTCTTAATGAATAATTCAAATTAAGTGACAAACAGGCAAAGCGCAGCAATATTACTAGAGTCTGAAAGAACCTGTAAGCAGCACTGATTTGTAGCCAGTGACATTAGGAATGAGACCAGGAACCATTTGTTGTATCAGCCTCAGTTTGACCTTCTTTTATCATTTCTCAGACACACACACACACACACACACACACAACCACACACACAGGCACGCACGCACGCACACACGCACACACACACACACACACCCCTTCAATAGCAGCATGACAGTTTGCAGCAGCTGAAAGTAGGTTTACAGTTACAGAGGAACACACTAACCTTCATGAACCCTCACACACACCAGTCCCCAAACCTCTTACAAGAGAAACACATTAGACTCTCCTAAATCACACTTACAACACACACCACACACACACACACACACACACACACACACACTGCCCAGCAAACCCACATGACCAAAACTAGAGTCTGGTTATACAAGATACTGGCCAGAGGGATTTATGGGTAAAGATGCTGCATTTAAGAGATGGAGAGATTACACAACAGAGACAGCAGCTGTCAGGGTCACACATTTCAACATTTTATACACATTACATTAGATCTACAGGTGGAAATACATGTTTTATCATCTTAGTAGCATAACTGCTAGCACTAAAAGTTATATGCTAGCAAAAATATATGCCTTAGCGTATGGTTCTCATATTTGAGTATGTTTCTAGCATGAATTTACACTCACTGGCCACTTTATTAGGTACACCGGTCCAACTGTTCGTTAACGCAAATTTCTAATCAGCCAATCACATGGCAGCAACCCAATGCATTTGTAGACATGGTCAAGACGATCTGCTGCAGTTCAAACTGAGCATTAGAAGGAAGAAGAAAGGTGATTTAAGTGACTTAGAACTGGCGTGGTTGTTGGTGCCAAAGGCGGCCTGGTGTGATGTATTTCAGAAACTGCTGATCTACTGGATTTTCACACATAACAATCTCTAGGATTTACAAAGAATGGTCCGAAAAAGAAAAGATATCCAGTGAGCGGCAGTTCTGTGGGCGCAAATGCCTTGTTGATGCCAGAGGTCAGAGGAGAATGGCCAGATTCGAGCTGATAGAAAAGCAACAGTAACTTAAAAAAAACACTTGTTACAACTGAGGTATACAGAAGAGCATCTCTGAATGCCCATCACGTCCCAAACTTGAGGCAGATGAGCTACAACAGCAGAAGAACACACAAGGTGCCATTACTCTCAGCTAAGAACAGAAAACTGAGGCTACATTCGCACAGGCTCACCTAAATTGGACAATAGAAGATTGGAATAACGTTGCCCTGGTCGATGAGTCTCCATTTTTGCTGCGAACATTCGGATAGTAGGGTCAGAATTTGGCGTCAACAACATGAAAGCATGGATCCATCCTGCCTTGTAGCAATGGTGGTGGTGGTGTAATGGTGTGGGGGATATTTTCTTGGCACACTTTGGGCCCATTAGTACCAATTGAGCATTGTGACAACGCCACAGCCATCTGAGTATTGTTGCTGACCATTTCCATCCCTTTATGACCACAGTGTACCCATCTACTTCCAGCAGGATAACGTGCCATGTCATAAAGCGTGAATCATCTCAGACTGGTTTCTCGCACATGACAATGAATTCACTGTACTCAAATGGCCTCCACAGTCACCAGATTTCATTCCAATAGAGCACCTTTGGGATGTGGTGGAACAAGAGATTCACATCATGGTTGTGCAAATCTGCAGCAACTGCGTGATGCTATCATATCAATATGGACCAAATCTCGGAGGACTAGTTCTAGTACCTTGTTGAATCTATGCCACAAAGGATTAAGGCAGATAAAGGGGCTCCAACTCGGTACTAATAAAGTGTACCTATTAAAGTGTCAGGTGAGTGTATTTTGGTAACATGATTTAGCACAGAGCTAGCATGTTTCTGTGTTAATATTCTACCAACATGAATGAACAGTGCTGGCATGATAATATTTTTAAAACAAACCTCATCACATTTCTTTTAAACATTCTAGCAACATAAACAAATTCATACTGTCAACATGTTAACTTGTCTCTACATATGACTATAATGTTTTAGGGATTTTTCATAGTTTTAATCTTGCAGTTTACAAAAAAATCTCAGGATGTTTGACATTTTATCTCAGAAGAAAAAAATAAAGCAGTAGCACAAAAGACTTGTATAGTTTGTCAGTTTCCTCAAGTCAACATAAAAACACTGCTGAAAGACACTGTGGAGGAAATTGCTCACTTCAGGAGAGGAAAGATATATTTTTACAGGAGAGAGAAAGAGAACTGGTCTTAGCACATTTTCTAAGCCGTCTTGTAGAGCAAACACACCTATTAGACTAAAGGAGACAGGGCTGACTGCACACACACACACACACGCACACACACCGTAAGTGTTCTGAAATGAGAAGTCTTCACGATGATATGGTTTAAATGAGATTATCTTCCACAC
The DNA here is from genome assembly GCF_903798145.1 of Danio aesculapii. Lineage (NCBI taxonomy): Eukaryota > Metazoa > Chordata > Actinopteri > Cypriniformes > Danionidae > Danio > Danio aesculapii. The sequence goes on from NC_079444.1 coordinate 28,096,061, forward strand.
AGCCATTGCGCAAACCCAAACTGAGGGAGAGCAGCTCTTTATGACAGTGAAGGCCTGATCTTGGGGGGTTTGGGGGGGGAATTGGATTTCCTATATATAATAGATATATAGATATATATATATATATATATATATATATATATAATACTTACTAGAAGCACCTATTATCATCCTAATTGATTGTTTGTATGTGGCAAAATCCATGCTAAAACAATAAATAAAATAAAATAAAATAAATAAAATAAAATAAAATAAAATAAAATAAAAAAAATATTCAAAGCAGATGAATGTCAATGGTATTTTAATAAACTGTCACATTAAACTGTAAAAGACTTGTATCTTTGCTTTATAGCTCCTTCAAATGCACATTCTCACAAAACACAAAATTTGTATCCTTGCGCTAGGTAAAGCAGTAAATCATAATCATTATGTGATGATTTGGTGTGTTTTTAAGTGCAGTCCCAACAGTCTGCAAGATTTTTTGAAAAGATCTCTCCTAAACATGAAGCCACTACACATTTATCCACAACTAGATCAAACCATTAACATGTTGGCTCTGGTGATTTCAATCTCACAGACTGATTAAAAATCTAAATGGTTGCTTAAAGGGCTCGCGCACTCACAGAGTCCCAGCATGAAAAGAAGCTCAGAGAACAGAAACACACTTAAGCCAGATTTCAGCAATGGCCAGCATACTGTAGTCACACGCAGCTGCAGCACTAATAACCTCTAAGCAAAACAAGATTTCATCTTCTCAGCTGTTTTTTTTTTAACACTTGATGGTACACAGGGGGTTTTGTATGGTGGAACTGCTTGCAATAATTTTGTCTTGCAGACAGGACATTGTTTCCTTAAAATTATACTAAGATTTCAGAGTCATTTCTAACTGTAAAATATGCTCCAGCATTTTTCTCATTATAGAAACATACAGCACTGTATAATCTTTACATTGAGGTTTTGTAACTGTGAATATATTGGGATGTTACATGGGAGTTTTTTGAGTGTTTAGGGTGGCAGGTCTGATTGCAGATTTGAATTGTTCATATCAAGAAATCTTGATTCTGAGAATGATTAAAATGAAAACGGCTTGCACATGGCAGGCGCTGTGTTGAACTATACACTGAAGAAGGGCTTTTTGAAAGCTTTTGCACTTTCACACCTTTTGTACTGTTGCACATTTGTGTGGCCTCTGATGATGTATCATTAAAATGTTTTGAGCTGTTTTAATAACCTTGCATAACCACGTGAAGATTTTTATCCTTGCATGTTTCTCCTTATATCAATGCAGGGCTAGGATCTTTTTTTGTTCATAATTGTTTTGCATATTTATCTCTGCATATTGCTCATACTGCATATTATCTCGGCATTACAATGCAGTCTAGGTAATTTGGTTTGGATTAAAAAATAAATCAAATAAAATAAATAAATCAAATTAAATTAAACTGTAAAAAAACATTTGATCCGTGGGCAGATTTTATCTCTGCATTTTTCTCATTATATCAATGCAGGCTTGGGTCACTTTTTCTTTGGATAAATTAAATAATAATAAAATAAAATTTAAGTAAAATAAATGAAATTAAATAAAACTGTATAAATTACACTTAAATTTACTGTTCCCTATTGTCACAATCACCAGTGATCTAGTCCATACAGATCGCTGGAGAACTACAAATCTGCCACCAAAAGAACTACAAATCCTGTCATGCACCACACAACCCACACCTGTTCCTGTTTCACTTTGATCACACACACACACCGCACACGCGCGCACACACACACGGCACACACCCGAAAGGCACACACACACACACACGCACCACACACCACAGCAAGAGGATCGTTATGAACTGATTACATGGACTTTAAAATCAGCAGACACACACACACACACCACACACCAATTGCTGAGTATCATTTTATCTGCTTTGTGACATTACGACGCATTTCCTTTGTCTTGCTGGTTTGACCCTTGCTTTGTTTTGTATTTTACGTTGTTAGTCCCGCCTGTGCTGACCATTCGCCTGTTATTGAGCACTCTTTTGGATTTGCCTGTATGTTATCATTTTCCCCTGATTGTGACTGCCTGCCTGACCATTCTCTGTGTAATAAATCCTGCTTTGGATCCGCACTCCGTTCTCCAGCGCCATCACATAACACCTGCATAACTGTGGGCGGATTTTTATCTCTGCATGTTTCTCATTATATGAATGCAGGCTAGGTCATTTTTCTTTAGATGACATAAAATAAAACTGTAGAAATTACATAGTAAAATTGTTTAGTTCATTAATATTATGCAATTTAATATGCGATTTATAATGCATAAATAAATAAAAATTAAGTCGAATGATCAAAAGGTAAAAATTTGTAATTATGAATTTGGTGGCTCAGTGGGTAGCATGATCGCCTCACATCAAGAAGGTTGCTGGTTCGAGCCTTGGCTGGGTCAGTTGGCATTTCTGTGTGGAGTTTCCATGTTCTCCTCGTCTTTGCGAGGGTTTCCTCCAGTACTCCGGTTCCCCCCACAAGTCCAAAGACATGCGGTGTAGGTGAAGGTGTAGGTCCAAAGACATGCGGTGTCCGTAGTGTTTGTGTGAGAATGATGGGTGTTTCCCAGTGATGGGTTGCAGCTGGAAGGGCATCTGCTGCATAAAACATATGCTGATAGGTTGGCGGTTCATTTTGCTGTGGCGACCCCTGATTAATAAAGGGACTTAGTCAAAAAGAGAATGAATGAATGAACAAATGTACAAATGTATTCCAATTACATGTCAGTCTCCATGCATTAAAAAAGCAACCAAAGTCACTTTTCTCCACCTTCAGATTCCTCTGTTGTGATCCCCTCTTCTTCCCCTTCCTGATGTCCCATTACCAGCTACAGGAAGCCGGCTTAGTGCTGGATGTCTGAGTGAGTTTGCCAGGCTTTCTATGGGAGAAATACATAATTAATGAAGAGTGCGCTATTTCTCTGAACACACAGGGAATCGCTCCTTTCAACTCCGTCTCAGACCCCCAGCAGGCAACGTCTGCGGCTCCTCACGACACACACACACGAACTCGACCCCCCGGTGCCCTCGGCCCCTCGTCTCACACTCACAGACACAAAGGAAAAAGTCTCTCCTTTTCAATATCTTCCTTTCTTTCAGTCTCTCCTGTCTTTCTTTCTCTTTCACTCGTATTTCTTCTCCTGTCGAACCCTAAAGTCTTGAGTCTCTCCTGTGGCGCTGTGGCGTCATGCTGGGGTGAAATTAATTTGCCGGCGCTGCTTTCTTTATTTATTTTCTTTTGTTGCTTTTCAACTTCGTGATTAGTCCGTAGCTTTGGTTTCATGGTAGACTTGCAGTTGTGTTTGGCAGACAGTGATCTTATCCTGCAGTCAAATATTGTAAGTACAACGCTCCCAGTGGGACTCTGTGCCAGGAGACAGAGAGAGAGAAAAAAAAGTGTGAACGAGAGGAGAAATCAGAAACATGTTATGTTTGCTGGGAGAGCGACTGCGGAAGAAATGGCAACTAGTAGCTGGGGATGTGCTAGAAATTCACACCAGGTCTTTGATGATGTGTAAGAAACATCTCTGCATCCCGCAGAGTAGAAGTCAATTTAATGTTTTAACATGTTCATAGCATGGTTGACACATTGCTTCTGTCATAGTTAATACACTGATAAGCCTGATGCTACCATATTCATTAACATGTAACATTAATTAGCATGTTTATATAATTTTCTAGCATGAATTAGTACATTTCTAGCATATAATAGCATGGTCCTCGCATATTTAACACATGGCTTGCAACAGATTTAATGACTAAAATGACAATGTTAAAGAAATAACAGTTTCCATGTTTTTAGCATAATCGGCGAAACATGTTTTGTAGTTGTTTAAACACATTGCTAACATTTTTTTAGCTTGTTGATAGGATAAATTATCATATTGCTAGATGTTTCTAGCATGTTTTAAGAATGTGAAACGTGTCAGCGATGGATTAATACGATGCTAGTATTTTTTTACAAGCGGGTAGCAAGTTGCTAACATTAATAAACATGTTTCAAGTGTGTTTTAACACAGATAATGTTTTAGGCATTTTGTAACATTAATTGGCAGGTTATTACCATATTTCTTGCTTGTTTGCTAACTATGCGGCTAACTTGCCATAACATCTTAACATCTTGCTAGCATGATTTTTTATTTTGCTAACATGTTGGTGAGATGATATATTATTAACATTCATTTGTATATTGCTAACATGTTTTTTACCAACTTCAACACATGGCTAGCACCATTTCTTTTAAAGAAAACAAACTAAATGTGGAAAAACTCTACATTGCTAAAATAGCTTCTTCTGGCTAATCAATTTCTTCAACACCTTTACTGTTGCAACATGTCATAGCATGTTTATAACGCGAATTAGCATTTTGTTAATAAGAAATTATCACATTCCTAGCATGTTTATCACGTTGGCACTTGCTAGCATGATTCTAACATTTAACATTCTGCTAACAAGAATTTGCATTGTTAGAATGTTGAATCTAACTTTTTAAATATTTGCTAGTGAAAAATTGCATGTTTCCAGCAGTTTTTACCCCAGTGACAGATTGCTAGCATGTTTCTATCATAGTTAATACACTGATAAGCACGATGCTAACATGTTCTAAAACATTATTTAGGCATGTCTCTAACCATTTTTATGGCATGAATTAGTACATTTTAGCATATATTAGCATGCTACTAGTATATTTAACACAAGGATATCAATTTTTTTAAAGTAGTTAATTATAAAATAAGCAAAGACTTAATTACACTAATAAAGCCAAAACATGTGTCTAGTTGTTTTAACACATTGCTAACCTTTTTAGCTTCTTGATAGCATGAATTATCATACTGCTAAGATGTTTCTAGCATGTTTCTGATATGTTGCTAGCATGTTTTAGAACGTGAAACCTGTCACTACATGTTGATAAGATGGATTAATATGATGCGAGTATTTTTCAACAATGTGTAGCATGTTTGCTAACATCATTACATGTTTCATCACGCATGTTTTAAACACACAGATAATGTATTAGCAGTTTTCTAACATTAATTGGCATGTTATTACCATATTTATTGCTTGTTTTGCTATATGGCGAACATGTTTTAACATCTTTCTAGCATGATTTACTATTTTGCTTGCATAGTTCTATTTCTAAATTATTATCATTAATATTGCATTATAATATTAATATTGTATTATATAATGAATATTTTATTATGTTATCATGTTTATGGATTAACATGATGCTAGTATTTTCTGGGTAGCACGTTGCTAACATAATTAACATGTTTTAAGCATGTTTTAACACACATATAATGTTTAGCATGTAGCATGTTTTTAGAATGTGAACCATGTTACTATATGTTGCTAAGATGAATTAACATGATGCTAGTATTTTTTCTACAATGGCTAGCATGTTGCTAACATTAATAAACATGTTTCAAGCATGTTTTAATGCACAGATAATGTGGTAACGTGTAATATTTTGTAACATAACATAGCATGTTATAACCCTAATTAGCATGTTTAACCTATGTTGTTAACAAGAATTATCATGTTTCTAGCATGTTTATCACATTGCAAACATGAATTGGCATGTTGCTAGCATTTTTCTAGCATGTTTAAGATTCTGCTAACAAGAAATGACATTGCTAGAAAGTTGAATCTAACTATTTTGCTAGCATGAAATTGCATGTTTCCAGCATTTTTAACAGTTCGCTAGCACAAAATTGTAAGTTGCGAACATGTTTTTAGCATGTTTAACATTTTGCTTACATGTTTCCTCACATGACTGCATGTTTCATTGCACTAAAAAGAATTTACCTGGCACTCAGTAGAGATCAGTGCTGAAACAGAAAGAGAAGAACACAAAGTGATTGAGAAAAACTTTCATAAGATGAAATAACGAAAAACACCACAAAAAATCTAGCCAGGCATTCATTTAAAAACCCTGCACCAGCTTCTTCCTGCTAATCAGTTTTTTTTAGCGCAGGGAATGTTATATTACTGCGAAAGTGACTGTGCAAAAAACAACAACTAAGAGCTGAAAATATGCTATAAATTCAAACAAAGTCTTTATGGTGCACAATCCATTCCTGCATCCGACAGTAAGAGTAAAAGCCGTTTACCAGGAACTGAATCTCTCCTAAAAGAACATAAAGGCATCTGAACTGTGCAGACAGTGAAATGACAAGAAACAAATGGGACGCAGTGCTGCTCTTGTGCTGCTCGTAAATAAAGCATCCAGCAGGCTAAATCTATACTGTATATGCTGAGATTGCTTCTGTCACTTACACTGGAAAAATGCAGGGCAAATGTGGGTTGATGGAGGAACCAGTGGATCTCTTATTTTATACTTATGTCCACAGGGGAAACGTCAGCAGAGGCAGCTTTTAAAGGGAGCATAAGTATATCCCCTGAGCATCTCCTAAATCAGGGAGTTTCAGTCTTTTAGATACCACAGACAACCAAATATGATCAGGAACTCCAATCCTAAATGTAAACTATGTACAGAATTACCGTTTCCGTATGAACGAATGACACTTTCATTTACATGTTATATTTTAAATGCAATATGGTTTATTTGTTTTAAAAAAAATTGTTACATTTCAGATTATTTCATAGTTAATCACATTAGATTTTATTCCAATGAGTATATTTATTTTATAAAGATTTATTTATTTTTTATTTTTTTTATTCAAATAAATTTTTGCAACACAGGCTCATTCTGAAATGTAGCCCTATATACATTTCTGGTGATCGCGATTTATGTAGCCAGAAGTACGTATGGCTGATTTTAGTTTTTAAAACGAAATGCTACGAGGCGGTATGATGCTGTTTCTTTCACGCTTACCAGCTGACTGCTTACCTCCGTATGAACGGCTTTTCCGCTGTTACCAGTTTGTCCAGTTAGCTCGCCATGTACGTCTGACTTGAGACGCAGAGAGGAGTTGACCATGACGATGGGGTTCGAGTCTGGTGATGAAAAGTTCCAGAAAGCGGGTAAGACAAAAACAGAAGCCAAAAAATTAAATAAACAAGCAGGGTGAGAATGTGGTAAAATCTGAAAACGTGGTAAAAATCAGGCAAGGGCTTTTCTTTTTCTGCATTGCTTTTGAAAACTGTCGGTTGGGTTTAGGGAAGTGGGTGGACGGGTCAATCGGTGGTTTTGAAAACACTATTGGTTGGGTTTAGGGAAGGAGGAGGGTGGGTGGGTCGGATCAGGTCGTTCGGTCGGTCTGTCAGCCAGTCAGTTATTCAGTCAGTCAGTCATTCAAAGTCCTCTGGTAGATTTAAACGAGAAAAGGCGTGAATGGCACTCGCAAGAGCAATTTGAGATTTCAAAAAATGTACACAGCGGCCTCTGGTGGATTCACGAAAACAAAAACCGCAAAAAAAACTTAGCTCCTAGGATGTATTTGGTGCTCTCCAGAGATGTATATAGAGGTATGTTTTCAGAATGAGCCTGGGTTGTATTTTTAAAATTACATTAACTGAACGAAATGATGCAAATAACTATTAACTTAAATATAATATATTTTATAATATATAATATATAAAAATATATATTTACTTGCATTATATATTTATTTATATTAATTAATTAGGTAAATTTAAATATAACCATTATTAATCTATTGATTAATCTAAAGATTGATAATATCTTCTAAATGACCTAAACATCCCAAGTCTATTATTGTAATAAATGTATTTAAATTTGAACAATAAATTTGAATATAAATTGATCATATTTATTTATATTATTCATTTAGTTCAATTTAACTACAACTAGGGCTAGGCTGATAAACGATATAATATCGAATCGCGATAAAATGTATGTCGATAACGATGATAAGCATTGGACATTTTTACACAATATTGCTCTAAGAGCCAATCACACAGCAGACATATGCAACAACAGGAACCTGTAGTTGTGTTGATATTAGAGATATGCTATGTCACCTAGTATTGTTTAGCGAGCTCGATTCACTTTCCTGCCAGCAGTATTTGCTGTCAAACTGTTGTTTATTTTAATGATGATTATTTTTATGATTTTTAATTAAGTAAAATTTTTTTTATATATATTGTTTCTGTAATTGTTAATTTTCCGAAAATGCAATAAGTATATGTTTGCTTGCGTACTGTATATTTGCTGTCAGTTACAGTTCTTCAGATATTATATTTTGTATTGTACATCATAAGTATATTACAGAAAAACGAAATCTCCAAAAAATCAGAGTAATGTGTAAACTGTTTTTGTTAATAAACAATACTCTGAAATGTTATTTAAGGAAGCGTCTAATCTTTGTGGCTTCAGTCATTGTTTAAAGCTGGAGGCATTAACAGCTTATATCGAAATATATATCGTTATCATCCAATATTGAAAAGAATTATCGAGATTGGATTTTTGCCATATCGCCCAGCCCTAACTATAACCGTTGCATTATTAATGTAAAGATCATATATAATATCTTCTAAATGACATAAATATACTCAGTCTATTATTGGAAGACATTTATGTAAATTTGAACAATCGATTTAAATATTAATTAACAATTTTGCATATTCCAATGAACAAGTCATATTTTAATTATAAACAATAAAACGATCATATTTTAAATATATTTTTATATGATATAATTTATTATTATTGATATTAGAAGAACAAATAGCGAGTAAGTGTATATTAATGTCAACTTCTGCTGAAAAACAGCATAGATTATTGACATATTTATTAATTTATTTGCATAAAGCATTTTTAAATTGCTATATCACTGTATTGAGAGCATCACTCCCACAAGTGTTCACTCCAGTTTGCTGAGCTCATTTCCATTACAGTCCTGTCCAGCTCAAGGAGTAAAACTGTACTATTTAATGACTGTCAAGACAACCACAACATTAAGCATTCTCATCCATGGGAATGATCCTGTTTGATGCAGCTGTTAAAATAAACCTGCGCTGGAATATCGATCCATGTAAATCACAGTTCACTGGCTCAAGCAGCTCTCTAAAGACACAATTACTCACAACCTGCTGTTCGAGTGCATTTGAGAAAGCATTTTAAACAAGTGCACAACATACACTCATGGTCATAATAATTGGCGCCCTTGGTAAATGTGAGCAAAGAAAGCTGTGAAAATAAATATAGTTTATCCTTGTTATCTTTTGTTCAAAAAGGTCACAAAAATCCATCCTTTCACTGAAATAAAACATTGGAGAATGGGGGGGGAAATCCTTTTTTGCAAATAAATGTTCCGATACACATTGGTAAAAATAATTGGCACCCTTTTTATTTAGTTCTTTTTGCAACTCCATTTGCCCAGATAGCAGCTCTAAATCCCATAATCCCTGATGAAGTTGGAGGAAACCTGGAAAGAGATTAGAGAGTAGTTTTCCATACAGAATCTCTGATCCATGTTGGTGCTCTTTCCTCATCTGTTTATCATGGAAGAACCTTACTTTTGTGTTCAGTGACTCATTTTTTGCATCGATTCCGGTGTTTGTTTTGGATTATTATCATTATAGAAGATCCATCTAAGGCTCGTTAAGAGGTTTCTAGCACAGCCAGTCAGGTTTTAAATCCGTTGCTATTGATAGAATCCATGATGCTTTGTCTAAACAACTGTCCAGGACCTCTGGCTGAAAAATAGGCCTGTGACATTAAAGGGTTAGTTCACACAAAAGTGAAAATTCTGTTATTAATTATTCACTCTCACGTCATTCCCATCCCAAAAGACCTTCCTTTATCTTGAAACCCCAAATTAGGTTATTTTAGATGAAATCTGAGAGCTCTCCAGCCTTCACTGACAGAGATGCAGAGATGTCCAAAGACTAGAAAAGGAACCAAAAATATTGTAAAAACATCACATGAAGCTCCAAGAACAATTTTAAGCACCAAAAAAAAAACTTTGCCGAACTACAATGTGGATCCGTTGGAGCCGCTTCAGTGCCGATGCTCACTGCAGACGTTGGGAATTTCTTAACATTTCAAGTGCCAAAGGACGTGTCAGCCAATCAGCGTTTCCCAAACAACGACATAACTCGCGGCTGAACTATCATAGTACAATGCATCGTTTGGGAAAAGAACGATGTAGTGACGAGTGTTTTGCAAAACCCCTAGTTTCTCTGTGAATGATCTATCGCTTGAACTACGTTAGTTATAACGTAATACGCCCATATTGAGGCTCTAAACGGGGTGGAGTAACAACTTCTTTAGAGAAGAACCCCATCATTTCTTTGTGCAAATTATATTGTTTTACATAAACAGGCCTTTAAAATAAAATCCAATATTAGATTTGGTAAAAAACATGCACTAACTTTCTATATTAACTGAAATATATGTAAATGGACATATAGGGCCTGTGTTTGCTTTACTAATATTATTGAGAAGTTGAACATTACATATTCTATTCTAAAACATAAAATCACTTACAAAAGCTAACACGTATTCTAATATCATATATAAATCATATCAATAAATAAATAATGAGGCGATTTATTATAAAATGAAATTTAATATTTATTATTTATTAGGAAATATAAAAAATCCTAATTTAATATTACTATTAATAATATTAATGATGATGATTATTATTAAGTAGGTATTGTTTATTTATTTATTTTGAAAAGTCTACTTTTACAATCTGACATGTAAACCCCAGCAGAAAGTTCTAACCAGCAAGCCCATGTCATATACAGTACAGATACTTAATAAATAACCCACTATAAATTAAAAGAATTAACGTATGCTTATAGTTTTCACAAGCTTTGGAGACGTAACATAAATTCCGCTTTAAAATAATAGGTTACCTATAGCTTTTGCTATGAGGCTGTGTTCAAAATGACATCAATTTTTTTAAAGTGCACTGTGAAGGGAGCATAATTATAAACATGAAGATCGCTAAAACTGAACTGTAAAAATAGTTTGAAAGCAAATTAAACCTAAGAGAGATGACCTTAATGCTTTTTTTACTTTTAATAATTCCAACTTTGAATGTTAGAATGTTCTAAATAAATAGGGCATTTCATTGGCTGACGCTTCAGTGTGGACGCTTCAGACACACCCTCTGTCAAGCATTAATGCTGAAGCCCCATGTGATCCGAGTGAGCATTTACTATGGGCAAAAAAAACCCGAAATGGAACAATACGCAAACATCGTATAGCCCGTAGTTAACGCGCACTGATCCAATGTGGACGACATAGTGTAAATTTATTCATTCATTTTCCTTCGGCTTAGTCATTTTATTTATCAGGGGTCACCACAGAGAAATGAACCGCCAACTTATCTGTCATAAGTTTAAACAGCGGATGCCCTTCCAGCCCATTATTGGGAAACACACATACACTCTTACATTTAAACACATACACTACGACCAATTTAGTTTATTTAATTCACCGATACCGCATGTCTTTGGACTTGTGGAGGAAACAGGAGCACCCACAGAAAACCCACGCGAGCACAGGGAAAACATGCAAACTCCACATAGAAATGCCAACTAACACTGCCAGAACTTGAACCAGTGACCTTGATGTGAGGCGACAGTGCTAAACACTGAGCCACCGTGTCACCCATACTGTAAATCAGGGGTGCTCAATCCTGTTCCTTGAGATCTACCTTCCTGTAGAGTTCAGCTCCAACCCTGATCAAACACACCTGAATCAATTAATTATGACCTGAAGAGCACTTGATAATTACAGGCAGGTGTGTTTGATCTGGGTTGCAACTGAAATCTGCAGCAAGGTAGATCTCCAGGAACAGGGTTGAGCACCCCTGCTGTAAATGAACAAAGTCTATTTTAGTGGGTTTTATTTGGTGCACAAAATGTTCTTGGAGCTTTATGGAATGTCAGGTTTTATCTAAAATATCCTAATTTGTTTTTCTAAGATGAACAAAGTTATTAGGAGTATTTTTAAGAGTATTATTAAGAGTATTTTTATTATTGGGGGAACTAACCCTTTAAAGATCCTGCTGTATTTTTAACTGTAGACATTGTGTGTCTTTTTATACCCATCCCAGACAACTTACAGTGACAAATGTTCTGGCCGATTTATATGTTAGTGTTTTTTTATTTTGGGGTGGCGCGGTGGCGCAGTGGGTAGCACTGTCGCCTCACAGCAAGAAGGCTGCTGCTTCGAGTTAGAGTTGGCAATGTCAGTT